>NC_050573.1:95303243-95483773 GCF_011100635.1 Trichosurus vulpecula | reverse complement strand
CTTAAGAAAGTGACATGTTAATAATAGGACTCTCAAGGGATGGCAACTATGGAACAGTTGGAGGAGGGACCAGGCAACAGTCAAGTGGAACACTTAGAGATCCAGATGGTGAAGCAGATAGAATGCTAGACTTGGAATCCAGAAGACTTGGTTCAAATCTTATCTCAGGTCCATCTGCCTGTGTGCCCTTATCTATGTGACTACTTATGTTCTCACAGCCTCAATTTTATCACATGTAAAATGGAGGTAATTAATTAAAGTTGAGTATCCCATAGGACTCTGTCCTAGGTCATCTTCTCTCCTTCTATGCTACTTTATAATCTATGAACTTTTATCTCTAGTTACTAATGAATTCATTTTTTAATGTTTGACAATACATTTTAATTCAACAAACATTCATTAAATATCTACTATGTGCCAGATACCACACTACTTTAATGATACTTGGGTGTTTTGTGGTTTTTTTCCTGTTCTATTATATTTTATTTATTTTGTCAATATTTTACAATTGCTTTAAATTTTTAAATATAATATTTAATTTTCCCCTAATTACCTGCCAAAACATTTTTTAACATTGTTAGTAATGATCTCTTAATAGTCAACTCTAACCATCTCTTTCTCATTCCTCCTTGTCCATGACTTCTCTGAATCCTTTCTCCTCAAATACCCTCTTCTCTCTAGGTCTCCATGATATTGTTCTACCTCAGTTCTCCTCACATCACTCTGACTACACCTCAGTTGCCTTTGCTAGATCTTTTTCAGGTCAGACCCACTGAAGGTGGGTGCCCCTGAGGGCTCTATACTTGGCCCCTTTCTCTCCTCAAACTATTATTACACATAATGATGTCATAGATGTCATGTTTTAAATTGTCTTCTCTATGTAAATGTCTCTCAGATCCATTTCATCCAGCCCTAATTTGTGTCCCAACTTCCAGCCTCACATTTCCAACTGCGTCTTAACATCTTGAGCTAAATACCCTCCCAGATCTTAAACTATACATTCAAAGCTGAACTTACTACTTTCCCCCCCAAAAATCTCTCCTCCTTCTAACTTCCTATTACCACTGAGGATACCACAGGTTACCTAGTCACAAAACCTAAGTGTCAACCACAATTCCTCATGCTCTCTCACTCCCTTTCCTATTAGTTATAAGTTTTGTTGACTTTTCCTTGATAACATGTCATAAATGTGCCTTTCTTTTCCCTGACATAGATGCCACCATAATGTAGGTTTTCACCCCTACACTTGAACTATTACAATAGACTGCTGATTGGTCTCCCTGACTCAAGTCTCTCTCCACTCCAGTTCATCCTCACTCAAATGCTAAAATGATTTTCTTAAATTGCAGGTCTTAAATTGTCACTCCCTCCCCCTCCATCCCCACCCCACCTCCAATCAATAACTTGAGTGGCTGAAAGCCCTAAGATAACCTCAAAGCCCTTCATAATTGGTCCATCTGTACCTTTACACTCTTCTTATAGTACTCCATTCCATTCATTGTGCTCATCAACTTCACTGACCTACCTGTAATTCCTCAAAAGGATACTCCATCTCCTGCATACCTTTACACTGGCTGTCTTACATTTTTGGAATCAAGTGCTCTTGACCTCTCCCCCACCTCTTTTCCTGGCTTCCTTCAAGGAGAATCCCCATCTTCTGGAGGAAACCTTTCCAAATCTGCATAACTCCTGGTACCTTCTTCTCTTAAATTACCCTCTATCTACTCTGTTGTATTTTGTATACACCTAATTATTTACATGTTATCTCCCCCATTAGAATGTAAACTATATGGAAGGTAGGGACTGTTTTTACCTTTCTTTGTATCCCCAGTGCTTAGCAGAGCTCCTGGTATGTAGAAAGTAATTAATAAATGCTTGTTGAGTTACTGGATGGCCACCAGAATGGAAGCTCTATGAAGGCAGGAACTACATTTTGCTTTATATTTTTTGTTACCTCCCCCATACACATGCAACATAGTATGTGATATGATATTGATAAGGCATATATATGTGTGTGTATGTGTGCGTGTATGTGTGTTATGTATATATGTTAAATTCAGTTACAGTGAAACAGAATCATAGACACGGTCAGAAGGGGTTTGACCAAACCCAGAACATTCATACTAGGCTTGATGTCCGTAATGGGGAATGGTGGAGCAGCCATAGTCCTACAATAGATTCTATGGATTGATCTTGAGCTGATCACTGTGAAGAAAACAGGCATTCATTTAGACTAAAGATCATTTCACATAAAACATTTATGAAACAACTAATTTAAATTAAGAACCCAAGTTAGGTAGTGGAGAAATAAATATAAATGAAGCACAAGCCTTGCCTCCAAAGAGACAACAGCATAGGGGAAGAGAGAAATGTGTACATTTATGAATATAAGGCTGATTGGAATTTGGTAAATGGTGAGGACCCCTGCCAACAATGTGCTCTGAGTGATTTAGAAAGGGAGAGATCACTTCTAACTGGGGAATCAGGGAAGGTTTCGTATAGAAGTTTGTTGGGTTCACTGTCCTTGGAAGACTTTAAGTAGTGGCATTGTCTGGTATGTTACAGAAACACAGGGCATAGATTTAGAATGGAACAGGCTTTAGATGCCCTAAAGTTCATCTTCTCAATTTACAAATGGGTAAGCTAAGATCCACAGAGCTTAAGTTATTTTAAGTATACAAGTAACAAGTAAATAAGGGTAAGATTTGAACTCAGGTTTTTCTAACGCCAAATTCAGCACTGTATCTAATCTACACCACAACTGTACTGGAGAATCTTTTTTCAGAATGGGTTAGATCAGGGCTGTCCAACTTTAGATTATCTTAGGGCCACTTAAAATAATAATTATTCGAGGGCCACACCCAGAATAAAAAGTACAGTACACTAATCATCAATACAACAGGTAAAGGCACAAAGGTGAAAGCAAACACAAAACAACAAAGCCACAACACAACAGTATAAAGGCAGGTGCGTAATACTAGTCTGCATCATATAGATGAAACGCATCCCACAGATTGATTGAAAATTCCATGTGATATGCAGCAGAAGCCACAAAATGACAGATTAAACAAATTTCCAGCCCAAGACAATCTGGAAGGCTGACAGGAAGGGTCTATTTCACAGAACTGGGAGCAGAGCTCAGTCCAGCACGGGCATACCAGCACAGACAGGGCTGGGAATGGCAGCTGCAGTGAAGTGCTTTCCAGGCTTCTCAACCACAAATGCCAAAGACAGCTTCTAAGGTCAGTGGGAAAGGTCTCTCACCTGGGTGAAAGAGAAACTTGGTCCAGCACCAGCCCTAGCCCAGAGGGGTGGCAGCCACTGCTGCAGTATTCTAGAAGTTCATGGGTGACTTATGAATGGATTTTAAATAAATAGTAGGGGGATTTGAATCCAGGATTATTTTAATATAGGGAATTCTTGGATGAGAAAACTACCTCTCTTAAGCCAGATGTGCATCTTCTCTAAAATTTATAATCTTAGAGAGTTGATTAGAGTTTTGAGAGGGTGATCACATAGCAACATGTCAGGAGCAGGATTTGAACTCATGTTTTCCTGGCTCAAAGACAGATTCTCTATCAACTAGGCCATAGTTCTTCAGGAGTAGCATAAAGAGGTAAAACCTAATTGGGGCTTTGAAGGAAAGGAATGATCTTAATAAATTTCTCAATAAAGTATCCTGGCAGATGGATTGAACCTCCATTTTCCTACAAGTACATGAAAAAGTATTGCTAATCTCCCTAGAAGACCTTAAATCTTTCAAAACTGGGCCTTCTCTGTACTTTTAGGGTTATATCATCAAGGCAATAGTATGGCTTGCCAATCTTAATGCCACTGAATAAATACACAGTTTTGCTCGAGCATGGTATTTATTGGAATAAACAATTGGATTATTAATGAATTATGTAACATGTATTATAATATTCATATTGAATTAATGGACAAAAAGTATTCATTAAATTAAGTGATTACTATTTACCAAGTACTATTCTAAGTGTTATGAATTCAAATAAATAAAAGCAAGATAGTTCCTGTTTCCAAGAAGCTCACATTCTCAGTTGGGAAGATAGCACATAAGGACATTTTCAGGAGCAGGTGGTCGAAAAGCCTAAAACTCCTAGTTCCAATGGTGGGGCAAATAGCATGGTAAAGAAGACTTCAGATTATATAAGAAGGAAATGGCAGCTCTGGGAGCTCCAGGGTATAGAGTCAGTGAAGACCTGGGAGGATGTTCAGATGTAGTGGCAGGGCAAAGTAGTCTTTCACGTCACCAAAATGACATCTAATCCAAGATGTATGAATGAACACTCAAACAGAAAGGAGAAAGGATTTTTCCTGTGGTGGCAGATATTTCCACTACCCAGCCTTCCCAGATGGGTTGAACTAGATAGCCTCTGATGTATGTTCCAGATCCAGGTCTTTGCTCTTAGTTATCCCTAAGATCTTTCTGAGTGAGACATTTACATATATCAGCTTCCCATTTCCTGATAGAAACTGAGCCTTCAGAGAGATTAAGTGACTCTCCAAGGTCACACCTCTTGAAAGTGTCAGATATGATCACAGCCATATCCTTCCTGAACCAAAACCCAGCTTTCTTTCTGGCACACTACTCTGTCTTTCTAGGCCAAGATCTCAAAGCATAATTTCATACTTTACAAACAAGCATATAAATTAAGAAATATGAAGGAATCTAATATGAACAATGATGCATTCTTTTATGAGCATAAATATGATTTAAATATTGAAGGAACAGAACATTCCATCAAGAACAGAAGAAAAAGTTACAAAAAATTACCAGATAGACAATCAAAATTTTTAAAATAAATAAGCAAACAAATTTTAAAAAAATCATAATTTAAACTATTAGCCAATCAATTATATATCCTTCCTTAATGTAATTAACACTTGACATTAAGTGACCAAGGAAAGAAGAAGATCTTTGTCTTGTACACAGTGGAAGGAAAAAGAGTAAGCAAGAGATTCTTTCACTCTGAAGACTGTCCTGAAACAGATACTTCCAATTAAGCTAAGTCATTTTCCTCTTTTCTGTGTCTATGTCTGTGCTCTGTTTCAACAACTGGAGGCACACTGTATTCTAAGTTCTTTGCCAAATTTGGGGCAAATGTTCTCTCTTTTTTCAAGAAATGAGTCAGTTTTCAACAAATTTAGTAGGATACTCTAACAACAACAACAAAATGCCTCAGTCCAATCAATATGATTCATCAGTTTACAAATTTTCTGGATGTGGCTAAATGGAGGACAGACAAATTATCTACTTACTGCATCCCCACCAAATACACACATAGCTGCATACATAAAAACATGCATTCAAACCACTACCTTCACTTCCATCATTAGCGGTACTACTTCCAATTTCAACATAGATAGGAAGGAATTGGGAAACAGTTGATAAATTATTTGCATCAAGGATGGCTCATAACAGTGTGGTGGCAACCACACTGGCATACCCAGGATGGCTGCTAGCACAGGATTTTTTTCTGCTTTTCTAGGAAAGACTACTCAAAAAAGGGGCTAACAATCCTACTTTTAATTACATTCACTAGTTCAGGGGAAGGGTCAGCACCCTGAAAGTCAGAGAAAATACAAGCAGAGAAATTAGCATTAAGACCAACAGACAGTGCTCTTATCTGCCTGAATCAAAGCAATATTTTATGCTTACATACACCACTGGATCGAGAGAGCCTTTACATCTGAGCAGTTGGGGAGTTTGAACAATGGGTTCTCAGAGGCTCATCCAGGGAATCACAAGATCCTTCTCATAAGCAAACCCCCAAAGCAAATACCAACTCAGAGTATATACACTTCTCAGAGCCAGAAGGCATCACAATCCACTCAGTGCCTAATTAGAAATTAGCAGAAGGTGTGAAAGCCTTCCTACAAGCAAGCCTCCCCAACCCAAGCTCCTCCTTAGCAACTTGCTCCCCCAATGGGTCTAGATAGACTCAAAATATCAAAGCTATGAGCTGGGCCAGAGCTCAAAGCAGCAAGTCTATTCATGGACAGGGAAGATCTTCCTATTCCATTAATATTACAAATAGATATGTCATAGAAGATTAAATCCACATGTACCTATCTTTATAGAGGATGGAATCATAAGAAGTGAGACTGATCTGAAATTAAACAAAACATTTAGTAAGAGTGTTTAAATGGCTCTCTATTGTCCATGGACTTTAATATAAACATTTTACCCTGATGTTCAAGGCTTTCACAATCTGGCCAATTTTAAATTTATTCTTCTAGTATTTCCATCTCCAATATTTCCATCAAAAGATCTTCTTTTTCAACTAACCTAGTTTACTCTCTATTTTTTTTTGCTATCTGTAACATGCTCCCCTCCCTTCCACCTCTTTTAATCCTATTTATTCTACAGGGTTCAACTTATGTCCTTCCTCCTTCATAAAACCTTCTCTCACAAACCCAGATCACAATGAGCTCTCCCTTCTCTTTGAACAATTTTGGATCTTTTCATAGTCATTGTTTATTTGTTCCTCTTTATACATTGTGTTTTTAATACTTAGACAGCTACACCTAAGTACTTTATCTAGCATATTAGCAAGAAAACTCATTACAAGTGGCTTCATTTCCTTTTAACCTTTGTATCAATCACCAGGTCTACCTCTATGCATTGCACACAGTTGATTATCATTTGTTGATTGATTTAGATATAAATATCAAGTTATTTTAAAAACTGCTTTAATTTCATGACCTCAAGTTGCACTGAAGTACTGCCTGACTTAAGCTAATTTAAAATTGATTATTATGAAAAGTATATCTAGAATCAATGATAACAATGAAGTATTAAGTGACAATTATGTATCAGTGAATGTGATAGAATCATCATCATTGGGGCGTGGAGCCAAGATGGCAGCTGGAAAGCAGGGACTTGCGTGAGCTCCCCGCCAGGTCCCTCCAAAAACCTATAAAACATGGGTCTGAACAAATTCTAGAACTGCAGAACCCACAAAATAGCAGAGGGAAGCAGAGCTCCAGCCCAGGACAACTTGCAGGGTTGCTGGGTGAGGTCTATTGCACACAGAGCTGGGAACATAGGGGAGCAGAGCCCAGTGTGGATGGCAGCAGGACCAACCAGACCAGGAGCCGGGAAGAACAGGCCCTAGTGCCCTGAATCAGTGAGCTGTGGCAGTTACCAGACATCTTAACCCACAAACACCAAAAACAACAGAGAAGGTTAGTGGGAAAAGCTGCGGGGAGTGAAAGGAGTTCGCAGTTTGGCCATCACTCCAGGGGCAACTGAGGTGGTGCAGTTACAGAACTACAGCTGCAGTTTCTTCTGGCCCCAGGCCCACCTGGTGGGAGGAGTTAAGTGGCTGATCAGAGCAGGAGTGCAGAGCCTGCTTGAGATCTGAGTCTGGTCTGGGTTGGCGGTTCACAGGGATGGAAGAGTGCTGGTGTGGCAGAGCTGGCTGTATAGAAATAGCTTTGAAAACAACAGCACATCTCCTCAAGCTTGGAACAAAGGACTCTTTATTCTACAAGCAGTCATACCCTGACGAAAAACTCAAGGGTCAAGTAAGTTGTCTGGGAACGTGGCCAGGCAGCGAAAATGCACTCAGATTCAGTCTCAGACTTTGGAATCTTTCTTTGGTGACAAAGAAGACCAAAACATACAGCAAGAAGAAATCAACAAAGTCAAAAAGCCTACATCAAAAGCCTCCAAGAAGAACATGAACTGGTCTCAGACCATGATAGAGCTCAAAAAGGAGTTCAAAAAGCAAGTTAGAGAAGTAGAGGAAAAATTGGGAAGAGAAATGAGAATGATGTGAGGAAACCATGAAAAACAAGTCAATGACTTGCTAAAGGAGACACAAAAAATATGGGAAAAAATACTGAAGAAAACAACACCTTAAAAAATAGACTAACTCAAATGGCAAAAGAGCTCCAAAAAGCCAATGAGGAGAAGAATGCCTTGAAAGGCAGAATTAGCCAAATGGAAAAGGAGGTCCAAGAGACCACTGAAGAAAATACTACCTTTAAAATTAGACTGTAGCAAATGGAAGCTAGTAACTTGATGAGAAATCAAGATATTATAAAACAGAAGCAAAGGAATGAAAAAGTGGAAGAGAATGTGAAATATCTCATTGGAAAATCCACTGACCCGGAAAATAGATCCAGGAGAAACAATTTAAAAATTATTGGACTACTTGAAAGCCATGATCAAAAAAAGAGCCTAGATATCATCTTTCAAGAAATTTTCAAGGAAAACTGCCATGATATTCTAGAGTAAGAGGGTGAAATAGAAATCGAAAGAATCCACAGATCACCTCCTCAAATAGATTCCCAAAAGAAACTCCTAGGAATATGTTGCCAATTCCAGAGCTCCCAGATCAAGGAGAAAACTCTGCAAGCAACCAGAAAGTAACAATTGAGTATTGTGGAAACACAATCAGGATAACACAAGATCTAGCAGCTTCTACATTAAGAGATCGAAGGGCTTGGAATATGATGTTCCAGAGGTCAATGGAGCTATGATTATAACCGAGAATCACCTACCCAGCAAAACTGAGTATCATGCTCCAAGGCAAAATATGGATTTTCAATAAAATAGAGGACTTTCAAGGTTTCTCATTGAAAAGACCAGAGCTGAATAGAAAATTTGACTTTCAAACACAAGAATCAAGAGAAGCATGAAAAGACGACCACTTACAAGAAGAAGAACTTCAAGTTTTGGGAATTTTCCTCAAGACCTTGGATGTAGTAATAATGCTACTTGATGGTGTACAGATTAGAAGAGCTGTTATTGCTGGAATAGTGCATAATGGTCAACCAAGAAATTACCTTCTACCTCAGGACCAGGGACTGAACTACTGGGAGATAAAGCCATAACTTCCTAACTCCTGTGGAAGAAGAGCACATTCCCTCAGCAGAGACCTCTAAAAAAGCAAAAAATTGCTATTTCCACAACTGAACTCCAAGGGAGGGGGACAGTCTGGCTGCTGGACTGGAAAGCACTGAGTAACTATTGGTAAAGATTGAATTTTGGTATCAAGTCAGGCCCTTGGATAGGTTTCATGAAAAAGAGTAGTGACTTCCTAGCTACTTAATTCAGATTGCTCTGACTTGTAATAAGGAAGTCTGAGTGACTGTTCTGAAAGAATTATTATCTGTGTTATGGCCCAGATATTCCTAATGCTATTCCTCAAATTTGCCAATATTTACACATGGGTTGGATCCTGGAAGAATTTGGTCCTTCCAAAGAAGGGAGGAAAAGTCTGGGATTTTTGATCTTCATTCCCTTCATACTCAGTCTTCTTGGTATCTGCTCTTTCAGGGGATCATTATATTGCTTGTCTTTTTTAAAGTATATTTCTGTGTTTTTTTCCTCCTCTGGTACTGTCCATATTGTGCATCTTACAAGCCCAAGGCCAGAATTGTCTGGTAATAGGCATAAGTCTATTTAAGTGGTGTAATGTCCCCCAGAAAACTTTTAGTACACTAAGGAGTGGGATGTTATAGGTGCAACATTTACTTTGGAAGGTCCCTAGCATGTAGGTGAGGCTATTTTGCTCCTTAGAAAGGAACTGAAACCATTTTTGAAATGTTAGTGTAACAGAAAGGTCAGGTTTAAAATATTGACTTAGCTTCTTGGTGGCCTAAGGCATGAAAAACTCAGTGTATGAGGAGCTGGGGCTTCTCAGTCAATGCACCTACCTGGACATGACTCCATATGGAGATAAGAGGAGTTGTGTCCAACTAAACCAATGCCATAGCTTTGTTGAATATCAAAAAGTATTGCTTTTTTAATTTTAAAAATTAAATTAAATTTTGTTTTCCCAGGGAACAAAAAAAGAATCATCCTCATCGTCATCATCTATTACTGCTAGTACTACAAAGAGCATTATATAGCACTTTGTTTTATAACTTGGTGACATATTTTATTTACCTGTTTTGTTTACATGTTATCCTTGATCCAGAATTAATCATAGAGCATTACAGCTAGTAGGAATAGATTACAACATTTTAGTTCTCAGTATGTTTAGAGAATTCTAAATCCAAAAATTACTTGAAATAATAAGCAAGTTCAGCAAAGTTGCAGGATACAAAATAAACTCACATAAGTTCTCAGCATTTCTATATGTTACTAACAAAGGCCAAAGCAAGAGATAGAAAGAGAAATTCCACTTAAAGTTACTGTAGACATTACAAAATATTTGGGAGTCTGCCTGCCAAAACAAGCCTAGGAACTATGTGAACAGAATCACAAAACACTTTTCACACGAAGTCAGATCCAAATAACTGGAAAAACATTAGTTGCTCATGAGTAGGCAGAGCTAAATAATAAAAATGACAATTGCATCTAAATTAATTTACTTATTCAGTGCCATACCAAACAAACTTCCAAATTTTTGATTCATCTCAAAGAACAAAAGGTCCAGAATATTAAGGGAATAAATGAAAAGAAATGCTAGGGAAGTTGGCCTGGCCATACCAGATCTTAAATTGTATTATTAAGCAGCAATCATCAAAACTACTTGGTACTGGCTAAGAAATAGAGTGGTAGATCAGTGGAATAAATTAGATACACAAGAAGCAGTAGTCAATGACTGTAGTAATCTACTGTTTGATAAACCCAAAGAGTCCAGCTTCTGGGATCAGAACTCACTATTTGGCAAAAACTTCTGGGAAAACTGGAAACAAGTATGGCAGAAATTAGGCATAGACCAGCATCTTACACAATACACCAAGATAAAGTCAAAATGAGTACACCATTTAGATATAAAGGCTGATACTATAGAGCCATCCAGGAGAGCAAGGAATAGTTTACCTGCCAGATTTATGAAGAACAGAAGAATTTATGACCAAACAAGAGATAGAGAATATTATGAAATGCAAAATGAATAATTTTGATTACATTAAATTGAAAAGTTTTTACACAAACAAAGCCAATGCAACCAAGATTAGAAGTGAAGCAGAAAACTGGGAAATATATTCAGTATCTCTGATAAAAGCATGATTTCTAAAATATATAGAGAACTGAGTCAAATATATAAGACTACAAGTCATTCCTCAATTGATAAATGGTCAAAAGATATGAATGGGCAGTTTTCAGGTGAAGAAATTAAAGCTATCTATAGTCATATGAAGAAATGCTCTAAATCACTATTGATTAGAGAAATTCAAATCAAAAAAATTCTGAGGTACCACATCACACCCATCAGATTGGCTAACATGACAAAACAGGAAAATTACAAATGCTGGAGAAGATGTTGGAAAATTAGAGCACTAATGCACTGTTGGTGAAGTTGTGAATTGATCCAACCATTCTGGAGAGCAATTTGGAACTATGACCAAATACCACTTCTAGGTCTGCATCCTAAAGAGATCATACAAATGGGAAAAAGGACCCACATGTGTAAAAATATTTATAGCCGTTCTTTTTGTTGTAGGAAAGAATTGGAAATTGAGGGGATGCCCATCTGTTGGTGTTTCAACAATCCAGCTAGCAGCTGCTGTGAGGGTGTAAAACCAACAAAACCAGCTCACAGAACTCTGCAAGCCCAGGTCCTTTCGATCTGCTTTACTAAGGAAAGTAACATTAAGAGGTTAACAATCTTACTTTAATCTAGCATACAAATATCATTTACTTAGTTCAAGAGAAAAAACCAGCACCTGAATTACAGACCAAATACAATTTGTAGTTATCAACATCTGAGTCTTCAGCCGGGGAGCTCACCACACCGGCTGGGCCAGAGTCACATACCCTCCTGAAATGGTGTAGAGCTCTGAGAGAGAAGCTAACCTCTGCACTTGTATATCCTGTTCAGGGCCCCGAGGGCCCCGACCTCACCCACGCTGGGCATGAAAAAGTTCCTCACCTCCAATATCACATCAGATACAAATCAATGATTCCCAATTGTCTCAGTGCTGAAAAGTACAAAAACATCCCACTTTATCTGCCCCATTTAAACAAAGGCCAGAATCATTAAAGGTCAACAGCAAAAAGTCCCACCTTAATTACTATTACAATTGGGGAATGGCTGAACAAGTTGTGGTATATGAATGTAATGGAATGCTATTATGCTATAGGAAATGATGAGCACGCAGCCTTGAGGAAATGCTTGGAAAGCCTTGAATGAACTGAGGCTGAGTGAAGTGAGCAGAACTGAGATCATTGTACACAGTAACAGCCACATTGTGTGATGAGTAACTTTGATAGATATCTCTTCTTAGCAATGCAAGGATCCAAGACAACTTCAAAGGACTCATGATGGAAAATGCTGACCACATCCAGAAAAAGAACTATGGAGTCTGAATGCAATTTGAAACATATTATTTGCCTTCTCTCTTCTTTTCTATTTGTTTCTTCTTTCTCATGATTTCTCCCATTGGTTCTTATTCTTCTTTACGATACAACTAATGTGAAAACAGGTTCAATATGAATGCATTTGGAGAACCTATCTCAAATTACATGCCATCTTGGGCTGGTGGGAAGGTAGAGATTGGGAGAAAATTTGGAACTTGAAATCTTATGGAAGTGAATGTTGAAAACTAAAACAAATTAAATAAATTTTTAAAAAAGGAAAAAAAAAGATATTAGCTCTCAGGACTTAGAATGCTAAACACAGAATATAGATCTTTAGAGTTAGAAACTTTAAAACAGGAGTTTTCAACATATGTATGTGTGTATGTGTGTTCTCTTTGTCAGTCTTGTGAAGTGAAGAGATCCTTTCTGGAATGAAATTATAAAATTAATAAAATAAGATTCATAGAACTAAAAAAAAGTCCAATTACATTGGAGAAAAGATGGAATATTTTCCCCCATCCAGTTTCAAAATTCATAGACTTCAGGTTTAGAATCCCAGTTCTAGAACTTTTAAGCACAAAAATATTAAGACAGAACAGAATGGCCACAGTAGGGCATACCTTAAAGACAAATTCAAACATGACAGGTTGACAGTTAGATATAATAGTGGCAAGATGGTGTAGTAGAAATAATGTTTGATGTGGGAATTGGGAGACCAAGTAAGAATTCCTTCTTTGCTGCTAGACCTTTGTTCAATCATTTTTCAGTTGTATCTGATTTTTTGTGACCCCATTTGGGGTTTTCTTAACCAAAGATACTGCAGTGGTTTGCCATTTCCTTCTCTAAGTCATTTTACAGATGAGGAAACTGAGGTAAACAGGGTTAAGGTAGGTACCCAGGGTAACACAGCTAGTAATTGCCTGAGGCCAGATTTGAATGCAGGAAGATGAGTCTTCCTGCCTCCAGGCCCAATGCTCTATCCACTAGACCACCTAGCCGCCCTGCTATGACCTAACACAAAACAAACTCTCTGGATCTCAGTTTACTCATCTCCAAAACAAAGAGCTTGAAAAAGTTGAATCCTATAACGAAATATTAGAGCATCATACATTAGAACTAGAAAGACTCTTAAACATCATCATGTCCAAAACTCTTAATTTACAAATAAATAAAAAAAACATTAAGTCAGGGCTAGAAAGTAAAAGTCATAGCTCCAATATTACACAGCCAATTAGTGGCAGAGTGAAGGCCAGAACTTGGATTCTGTACTGATAATAGTGTGTTTTTCTGGATTCACATCTTATAATGCCCCCCCCCCCATAAACTGCACACACAAATGAAAGCAAAAATAAACAAAACCGCAACAGAATGTTATTACTATTGGCTTTTTCCTTTCAGGGATTATTTTTCTTTCATCCCCACCCCCTCAAATATTCCTAAAGGCAGAAAGAGAGAGACACACACACACACACACAGAGAGAGAGAGAGAGAGAGAGAGAGAGAGAGAGAGAGAGAGAGAGAGAGAGAGAGAGAGAGAGAGAAGGGGGGGGAGAGTATGTGTCTCTCCATGCTTCAGGCTTGATCCATCAGAATTAATAGCAACAACCACAGACATGTCAGAAAGTGAATGTTCCTGTCAATTGGCTGTAATCAGACTAACACAGGTTACAGTTGTAGCGGTAGCAGAGTCAGCAATGTAATAACAGGGTTATTTGTATTCTCAGGGTAAGAAAAGATTTAAAGTGGAGTTAACCCTTCCAAGTGGTGGGGTCAATAGTGATTTATTACAATGACAGAAAACTCAATACCAGTCCTTTAAACAACTCTTTCATGCCTGAAGGGCTATTGGACTTGGCCTTGCTGTGGTTAATGTTTCAGGAAGATGTTTCCATATATTGGCTTCCAAAAGAATAAGATATTTTACCTGGAGACAGGAGGTTTCTATGGTACTTTTTCATTTGTAGTCAGTCACATTCATATACCATAAAGAGAGAGCCTATACTATAGTAATTATACAAACAGTGTTGTAAAAATGAAGAATTTTAAAAATCTTAAGTACTCTGAAAAATGTAATGACTATTCATAATCCCAGAGGACTGAAAGGGAAGTATGATACCCACTTCCTGACAGAGTGGTCATAGACTGAATGTGAAGAATGAGAACTACCTTTTTTGGACATAGACAACAGGGGAAATTCTTTTCTGGATTATGCATATTTACCACATGGATTTTGGTTTGTTTTGGTCATCCCCCATGGGGGATAGGAGGAAGAGAAAAATATATGCTTTTTAGTTGAAAAAAATGTATAATTCTTTTTTAAATGGAGCTATCTACCATACTACCTGTCTACCAAAGTGTCCTCGTCTATTAGAAAGAAGCATGGCCCATTGATCAGAGAAGGGTTAAACCAGCTTTGGTACATGAATGTAATGTAACGTTTCTACATCTTGTGAAGTGATGAAAACAGAAAGACCTGTGGGAAGTCTTATGTGTACTGAAACTAAGAGAAGTAAGATGATCCAGAAAAATGCTATACACTGTGACCAACCATGAAATAATACATCTCGAATGTTGTAAAAGTATAATGACCTAGCTTTGTCCCAAAAAGAAATATGAGAGAAGGAACCATTCCCGTTTCTTTGTAGAGATGGAACATGAAATGATAGGTGCTTATTTTTGCTAAGTGGTTTGTTGATTTCCCCTCAGACATGTTGGGTAGCCCCTAGAATTGGCCATAATTCATAAAATCAGGGCATGATTGTTGTTTTTAGTGCTGCTGACTTCTGGATGCTTCATTTCACTGGGCAGAGTTGCCCTACTTGGAAAGACACCAACATATACTGGTTCTGTTAGAAGGCCTTCCATTTCCTCTGCCTAGAACTAATTCTGGGACTACTCAACTGTCTCAAATCCTGCCTGATGGTTACAAGTGCCCCCTAGTGGGCAAGTAGCTCTGCTGGAAAATGTCATTTTTTTTTTTTTTGAGGTGGTTGGGGAGGAGTAGGTCTGCAGTGAGAAGTAGATAGCACCTTTACCCGGGAAAACCTTTAACTCTTAAACTCTTCAGTGCTCTCAAGAGCTTAGCAGACTAAGTTTTTAAAGGCCTTTTATGGACATGATCATTTTTTCTCCCAGTGAATGGCAGCTGCCCTTCCAATTCAATCAGAGAATTCCCTTTTCATACTTTCTAAAAAGATGACATTTACAATTCATTATCAAATTAATACTTTCTTAACTATTAAGAAATGATAAGAGAGATCAAGTCTTCTACCACCACAACCCCTCCCTGCCCCCACAAATTTGCATATACACACTCACAAAAAGTATACCTAAAGTCAAGTAAAAATAATTGGAGAGGGGGAAGTGGAGAATTAACTAATAGATGAGGGGATTATAAAAGGCCTTCTTTAAAATATAGTACTTGAACTGGACCTTAAAAGGGGATTTAGAGATTCCATAAGATGAAAGTGAGGAAGGAATGCATTCATGGCATGGAGTAGACATGGAGCTACATTTGGCCAATTTGACAGAAGGGAGAGCACTTAAAAGGGAATAATATAAAAAGGGTGACCCCTCCAAGGGCATGACATTGAAAAAGAGAACTCTTAACAACCAGGATGTCTGAGGCTTGACATTAGAAGAGATGGGCTCACATCCTGTCTCTGATATTTACATGCCAGGCAACAATGGATAGATAACCAGTCAACCTCTCAGTCTATTTCTTATCCAGAAAATAACTGAATACATAATAGCCAATAGATATCTCCTAAGATGTATCAGGCATTGTTCTTGATCTTCACAACAATTCTGGGAGTTAGGTCCTATTATTATCCCAATTTTATAGCTGAGGAAATCAATTTGAAGTAATTCACATAAGGTTGCACAACTAGTTAAGTGTCTGATGCCAGATTTAAACTTAGGTCTTCCTGATGCCAGACCCACTGATTTAGATAAATTCTCATTGTGATTATTGTTATTATGAATGCACAAATTTCAAATGAGATGAAAGCATTTAGGGTTAATATTTTAAGCTCTTTCCTGGCATCTCCTGAAAGCACCCAGTCTCTTAGACTGTCTCTTCTCCTATACTATATTTTAGGTTAGATCTATTATGAGGACACATATGGTCCCTCTCTTGGATCATGTTACATGGGAGGATTATGTGATAGTACATGGATGAATCATTGCAAATCCAACCTTACTTCTAGAAATATAAAGCCAAGAAATATTGGTTCGATTTCACTCTACATCAGGGGATATAAAGAAGGGTGACACAGTTTTTAATAATGTTCTAAGTTGGAATCATATACTAATACAATGGTACTAGATTATTTTTAATAGATTTTATACAGATTATCTCATTTAGGGCCCACCACAATTCTAGGAAATCTATATAAATCTATATAAAGAATATATATATATATATACACACACACACACACACACATATATATATACACACATACATATAAAGAAATATATATGAACAGTATATACAAACAATACTATATTATATAAAGAAAAAATTGGGAAATGGACCAGACCTGTGATTTCATTTTGTGCCAAGTATACACCAAGAATCTCTTTCTCCCAATGCAGA
Source organism: Trichosurus vulpecula (assembly GCF_011100635.1). Taxonomy (NCBI): domain Eukaryota; kingdom Metazoa; phylum Chordata; class Mammalia; order Diprotodontia; family Phalangeridae; genus Trichosurus; species Trichosurus vulpecula. The sequence continues at coordinate 95,466,890 of NC_050573.1, read as the reverse complement.
TGGACACCTGCTCCGCAACTTATGGTTTTAGAGAGTTGTTTCGGGCTACGAGAGATCAAACAGACGTGCTCAGGCTCATACAACCAGTATGTGATAATAGGCATAATTTAAACTTGCATTATCCTGACTCCCAAGTAAGCTTGCAATCCTCATTCTACAGGTGCAAAAATTGAAGCAGAAAAAAAAAATTACTTGCCCAAAATTTTTAGGAGACCTGTGTTACATTGAAAGAGTTTAAAGTTGAAGAATCTGGAGTTGAATCACAGGTCTGTGATTTTACTGCCTGTGCTATTATGGACAAATCAGCTGATGTCACTGAGCCTCAGTTTCCTAAACTATAAAACAAGGAAGTTGGAGATAAAATCTTTAAAGTCTCTTCTAGATCTCTATCCCATAATCTGGTATCCAATGTGTGCCAAGGTGAGAACTCAAATAGTAATTTCCTGATGTTAAATGCATTTCTCCTCACTATACTATATACTTCTCTCCTTTGTACTTGAGACAACAGAATGTTATGACTGGGAGGTAACTAGCAGAATACGCTAATGAAGCCTTTCTAGCTCTTAAGAGGATCAACGGTGCACCTGCTCACAAGAAGAAACTTTGGGAAGTGACAGTTATGACAAAGGTTGAAAGATTATGGTTTTGTGCAAGACTAACATTCTTTTGAAGGGGTAGAGAACACTCCTTTGGAGCAGTTAAGGACTGCCAGTCTTTGGCCTTATACCACATTAGTCTCTATCACACAGTCATTATGATTCCTTGGATGACCCAGTATACAGGATTCTATCACTCTCGTCACCCCTTTACAGGTTTCTGTCTGTCTCCCAAATCTCCACAAAGGCTGAGCTAGTCTCCCTGGAAGACAGGCTTGTCCCTCTCCCATGATGTCTACCCTAATTATTATCCTGGCAACCTCACTCCTCCACCAACACTTCCCTCAATCCTCTTTTCTTTAGGTGAAAGAACTCACAGTTATGATTCTGCAAGAGGGGAGGGAAGATGAATACATGTGTCCCTGGCCATAGATATTCATACTCATATTTATGTTCAACACTGTATTCTCTCTGACACTATTTGTGCCTGTGACTCAGCAGCACTTACAATAAGTATCAAATAATCCAATTTGGGAGGCTATTTATCTCTTGGTCACAGTTGTGTCTGAATTTCATATTATTGCTGTGCCTGATTCAGTCCAGTCTAAGAGAGCCAAGTTTCAGGAAGATTTGCCAGAGAATGTTTTATTTAATTAAGCCTTTTCTACTAATGGCATTTGCCTATTTGTGCTAAAGCTTGCATGAGGTTTAATTAAGTCTGTTTTAATGGTTTACTTTTTCAAACTATTTAATTACTGTTACAGTTAGGAATGGTGCATACCATTTTGAAATAAGATCTCTGGCAGTGATTTCCAATAAGTGCTGCTTTACTTAATGCACTTTTGATGAAAAAACAATACAGAAAGCCTAGTTATTTAAATCCCTGCATAGAACTCTTAAAAAAGCAATTGTACTTCCCCTCTAAGAGTAAGGTTTTCAAGACCAAGGACTTTCTCTTATCATTCTATGTATTCCCAATATTTGTCATAGTGATCTTCACATGGTGCATTATGTATATATGTTGATAGTGAATACAAGGGACTATGATGAAAATTGTGATGATGGTGATGGTAGAGAAAATGGCCATGACTATGGATAATGATTGCAATAGTGATAGTGGACGTAATAATATAACAAGCAATTTGTGTGTTCATGGCTCACTCTAGGGACTAAGGAAGACACTGTCATATACACGCATATGTTTATGAATGAACAAAAGTTGACCATCAAGTCAATCACTGGTTAGCAATAGAATATGTGTGGTGAGGGTATTGGGGGAACAGGCATCATATTGCAGGTTTTGAAGCCAACAAAAGTCAGAATATGTGGCCTCTTAACTTAACTTAACTCAACTTAAACAAAGATTATGGTCTTGGAGAAGCAATAACGAGACACTGCCACCCTCCTTATAACAGTGAGATGAGGAACTACCAGGAAAGAATATCCTGTACTTTGTCAGAGGCAGTCATGGTTTTGAGGTCTGTTTTTCCTTTTGTTAATAGAGAAGATTCAATCGGTAAGTTAAGGCAGAGGAGTCTTTGTCCAGAATTCCTATGATAAAAGATAAAAGGCATTATTTCTTTCTCTCTCTCTCTCTCTCTCTCTCTTCCATACATATATGTGTGTGTGTGTGTGTGTGTGTGTGTGTGTGTGTGTGTGTGTATTGTAGCCAGAATGGACTTTGTTTTCTTTGAATGACTCAGCTCGCCTCGTTGAGCTTCCCTGAACACTGGGGCTTGCTCTTCCGGGGCAGGACCAGAGCTTCCTGTGTGATGAGTCATGGCGCTGGCTGAGGGAGGGTGTGTTAACGTGGTCTACGCTGGGGGAGGGGCCAAGTCAAGAACCAATCGGCCCTGGTTGTTCAGGCGGCGCTTGATGATGTCAAAAACTCTGTAAGAGGGGAGAGGACAGCTTGAAGATCCTCCTTTCCTTTTCCGGTTAGAGCCAGAGACACCTACAGCCGAAGCTGAGCTGCCAGTAGCAGAGGTGACTAGAGGCTAGTGGGTAATCTTCTTACCGTAGAGGGGAAGCATGTATACGATTTTGCCTTATACCATCTCGCTTCTCTGTGGCCTTCTGATTACCCTTGTAAGGCAGACTTATTGGGCCTGGAAGCTTTTGATGAAAATATCAAAATGGGGACGCTGGTTTGTGGGCTTGTTATTGTGGAGTGTAAATACATGCTTTAGTTCTCCTGCCTTCTGCCTAGAGAATTCCTTATATCCTGTGGTTCCAGACCTTTTAGGCACATATGAGATTCTCTTTGAAATCATAAATTCTGCCTTCCTAATATATGTATACACTTATGTATCTATGTACGTGTTTATCATGTATACAAGTTTGAATAATCAGGGTACGAGGCTAGACCAAGAAGCCAAAAAGAAGTCAAAACAACAAAATGAAACAAACAGAAGAAATTCAGATGCGGTAGAAAAGATAGAAGATGCTTGCAAATAAATAGAGCTATATAAAAATGTAATAAGATGCCTCAGGAAGCAGTAGGTTTTGATTTTGAAATAGGTTTGATAAATACTTGTTGAACGTTGGATAGAGGGAATTATTGGCTGGGTACCTAGTGAGGCTGAATTATCTCTGGGGTCCTTTCCAGTTCTTAAGTTTGTGATTCTGTGATAATAAAGAAGGAGAAGAAAAAAGGAGGAGGAGGAGGAGAAGAAGAAGGAGGAGGAGGAGAAGGAAGAGAGGGAGGATGGAAGAAGAGGTAGGGAGGGAGGGAACAGAAGAGAAAGGAAGGGAGAAGATAGTAGAGGGGGTTGAGGAAAGGAAGAATATGATAGTAGGAAAGGCACTAAGTTTGGAATCATATAATCTGAGTTTGAATTCTAATTGTACTATTTATTTTCAACGTGAGTAATAATCACCTACTCCTCCTCCCCCTTCTCCTATTACTACTACTACTACTACTATAGTGCTTGTCTTAATTAGAGGAACACATTTAAAATAATATAAACCCATAAATTACTGATAATAATGCACAACTTGAGAATTTTAATATGGGCTATAAAAGATTTGGGAAGTATCTTAACAGAAATCTACAGGATGTTATCACAACAATGGGTCCATTATTCTAATGAGGTTTTAGTGCTATATAGAAGTAACTCATAAATCAAGCAATTCTGTCCCTTTTCTGCCTCAATTTTGTTCATCTTTAAAAGGGAGACAGAAAATCTACCTTATAGGTCTGTTTTGAGGGAAAAGATTTATTAAAGTTATTCAGAAATATGAGTTATCACCATCATCATCATCCTTTGAATTAAAGTAACATATAAGGAAATTGGGGGGGGGCAGATGCTGTAAGATTAACAAGTAAACAACAGAAATAATCATTTAATTTCTTTTTTTCCTGTCAAGATGAATTATGTTCAGGTGAGGAAGTATAATGTAAATGTAGTAAGAGTAAATTGAAAAGCAGGATATATGAAGAGAGAATAAGGTCAAGCTATTGAAATTATTTCAAATTGCTAACCAAGGAAAATTACACCACAGGTAAAGAAAATCCACAGATATAAGGACTGAACTTCTGCTGGTGGTCTTTGAGAAAGTTTTTGGAATAGCATGGTGGGGTGGGAATTGAATATGCTGGCTGCAGCTAAACTCACCTTCTAAAAGTTACCTACGAACAAATATGGAAATGTATCAAATCACACAAAAACTTAACTAGCAAAATAGCTGAATGAAAATAATCTATAGTAAAGGAAATCTCTAGGATGGAAAACAACAACAACAACAAAAACAAGCAACGACCATACTATAAGTGATAATCCCATAAGTCTCTGAGTTAGTGCAGAAAGAGAGGGACATGGCTACCACCTAAATCAGTAAGAAGGGGTCTCTGCAAAAGTACTTCTAGCAACTGCAGAGCCAAAAGAATTCTGGGAGAAACTGAAGTGGCACATTAGTACCACCTTTGGACTAACGAAATCTGAGAAAAAAAGAAAACTCCTTGCAATGTTGTTGCCCCCATTCAATTGTGAACTCCTTCGTGGAAGGGACTGCTTTTGTCTTTTTTTGTATCCATGGTTTTTAGCTCTATGTCTGTTAAGAGAACTCCAAGGTAAACGCTTGACCAGAGGTTCTTAACCTTTGCATGTCATAGACTCTCTGGCAGTCTGGTGAAGACTCTTGACTCCTGGAAATAAGGATTTTTTAAGTATAAAATATAATACATAGGGAATTATATAAAAAACCAAAGATGAGTCAAAATAATTGCGTGCAAATGACCCTTTTGAAATATATCCATGGATTCCCTGGAAGTCCATGAAATCAAGGTTGAGCCCCTGCACTAGATAAGAACAATTCCATTAGAATTTAAAAAAAGTAGATTGGCAATAAAAACTTCAGAGGGAATGGAATGTCTACTTTGAAAAAATTAAAGAAAAGATAATGAGTTTTTACAAACTTTGAGAAAAGACTTGAAAGAATAAACACATTTGCACAAAAACCGGAAATTCTCACCAAAGAAGTGGATACTTGGAAAAATAGAATGGCACAGAATAAGAGGAACCATATCACTGGATTCAGTGAATTGTGATCACTGAAATAACCATGGAGTAGAGCTTTGTTCTGGCCATCTCCTAAATGTGGAAGGGATTTCACCTGTCTTTACTTCTAGGTCATATAACCACTTCTTCTTTGAAGAGAAGCTCAAACACTATCATCTCAGCAAAGTCTATCCTAATCCTCACCGTATTGCTATTGTTCTCCTTCTCTAATGACTCTGCATTGAGAATCATTATGTATTTATTTTATTAATTATTTATATGTTAACATACATTTATAATATATTATGTTCATGATATATTGTCTGTATTTATATTTATTTAATGATTTGGTTGTTGTTTATTGCTATCTCTAAGTGCTTGGTATCCCTAACTCAGGTCTCTTTCCACTCTAGCCCATCTTTCACTCAGGTATCAAAATGATCTTCCCACAGGTTTGACCATGTCACTCCTCCCTCCACTCTCACCCCACACCCATTCCATAAACTCCAGTGACTCCCTATTACCTCCAGGATCAAACAAAAAATGTTTTGTTTGGCTTTTAAAACTCGATAACCTGATTCCCCCTACCCTCCATCTTTCTAATCTTCTTACGCTTTACTGTCTTCTACAAATCAGCCTATTTGTGATTCCTCACACAAAACACTCCGTCTTCTGACTCAGTCTTTATTTGTATTGGCTGTTATCCATGCCTAGAATTCTCTCCCTACTTCTTTCTACCTCCTGGCTTTGGTTTCTCCCAGAACTCTTTTGGCTCTGCAGTTGCTAGAATTACTGTCTTTGTAGACACCCCTTCATGGTGATTTAGGGGGTAGCCATGTTCTCTTTCTGCACTGACTCAGAGACTTATGGGATTATCACTTGTAGCATGGTCATTGGTTCTTTTGTCATCTGTTGTTGTTGTTTTCCTTCCCAGAGACTTCCTTAGTGACCTGTTTTGGGGTCTTCTTGGCAAAGATACTAGAGTGGTTTACCATTCCTTTCTCTAGTTCATTTTACAGATGAGGAAACTGCAGCAAGCAGGGTTAAGCACAGGCAAGCCTAGGCTCACATAGCTAGTAAGTATCTGAGGCCAGATTCAAACCCAGGAAGAAGAGTCTTCCTGGCTCCAGGCCTAGAGCTATCCTAACCCTAAATGGCACAATAGACTATAAGTTACTTGAGAAAAGGGATTTTTTATTTCCTTTTTTCCTTCTTTCCTTCCTTCCTCCCTTCCTCCCTCCCTCCCTCTCTCCCTTCCTTCTTTCTTTCCTTTCTTTCTTCCTTCTTTCCTTTCTTTCTTTCTTCCTTCCTTCCTTTCTTTCCTTCCTTCCTTCCTTCTTTCTTTCTTTCTTTCTTTCTTTCTTTCTTTCTTTCTTTCTTTCTTCCTTTCTTTCTTTCTCTCCTGCACAGGCAGAGCCCGACACATTACAGTTATTTAATAAATGCTTGTTGACTGAGTAATTGATTTTTTAATAAAAGGATAGAGTTTTCAATGGATTAATTGTATGAATCAAATGGTAGGTTTTGTGACCCCTTTCAAACCATCATTTACTCTGACTCTGTGAATTACTAAAAATGTATACTTCTATGGATTTCTGTTTTGTCATTGAGGTGCCATTTTTAATTTTAAGGATATTTTATGAAGGCATTATTGAGAGCAACCCAGCACCAAATCACTTTCTCATCGCCCAGGTTTGCAACGCAGGTCTCATCTTCAGCTCCCTCAACACTATTCCAATTTGTGACTATGTCCTATCAATTGTGCCTTTTCAACATCTTTGATATAAGTTCCATTCTATCCTCTGATAATGCTGTTCAAAGGTAGCTGATACAGACCTTCATCACCTCATGCCTAGATCATTGCTATCTCCAAGTGCTTGATCTGCCTACTTCAAATCTCTTTCCATTCCAGCCCATCTTTAACTCAGCTATGAAAACGGTCTTTTCACAGTGCAGGTCTGACCCTGTCACTCTTAACCTCTATACCCACACACATACCCACTCCATAAACTCCAGTGACTCCTTATCACCTCCAGGATCAAATTAAAAATCCTCTGGCTTTTAAAACTTGATAACCTGATTCCCCCTCACCCCCTTTCTACTCGTCTTACACTTTACAGTCTTCTACAAACTGGCCTATTTGTGATTCCTTGCACAAAACACTCCATCTTCTGACTCAGTCTTTATTTTTATTGGCTGTTCCCTATGCCTGGAATCCTCTCCCTGTTTATTTCTACCTCCTGGCTTCCCTGGCTTTCTTCAAGTATCATCTCCTGAAAGAAGCCTTTCCCTCTCCCCCTTAATGTCTTTCTCTGAGATTATCTCCAGTTTATCCTGTATTTATTCTGTTTATACCTAGCTTTTCATTTTTTATTATTATTAGTTTATAAATTCATTCAAGGAAGGGATTATTATTTGCCTTTCTTTGTATCCTCAATATTTAGCTTTGTGCCTGCAACATAGGGTTTTCTCCATGAATGTTTTCTGACTATAATTGACATAACTTGACACAGCTTTCTATTTCTTCTCAGATGATGATTTAGACATTTTTTTTTTCTGTGGGAACAGAGCAAAATAACTAAATTTGGGCATCTAGTACTGTGTTCTGGGGGCTAAAATTTAGGGGTAGGGCTGGCAACATTTATACTTCAGCAACAGGATACAATCAACTGATCTTAAAACCTGGTTATCAAGAGTTAATTGAAATGGCAATCTAGCAAATGGGACAGGAAACCAACTATCATCCATTGGTGCTCCCAGGTAAGCTGCTACTTTCCCTCTCCCACAAAGATAGACTTTGTACTGTCCTAGAATCTCTTTTCCCTTTCCCTCCCATGACTGAATCAGTCTTTAAAAAGTTGATATCAAGATTCACTTTAATGATGCATACCCCAGTTGTATTTTTGGACCTTGCCATGGCAAGAAAAATACTATTTATAGTCACTATTGGTCCAGATTAAGTTACCCCTAACTATCTATACACTTTAGCCTCAGCATCTCTCTAAGGGGCAATGGAATCAGATATATTGTAGGTATATAATGTAGGTACAATGAAGAAAGAGGTCTGGTCTCTGTTCTTAAAGAACCTATGATACTATAGGAAAACTAAAATAGAAGTGCAAGTTACTACATTGTAAACTACAATGTGGTGATGGAATAAGAGTGATAACAGCAACCAAAAAGCTACAAGAAAACCAGAGACAGAAATAACAATAAATAACTACAGCAGTGACAACAATAACAGTAATGTTGGCATAGTACTTTAAGGTTTATAAAGTGCCTTCCATATGCTCACACAGAAGTAGAAGGATCAGGCAAAACATAATTGGAGGAAGACTTAATTCATAGTTTTATGGAGGAAAAGGCTTTTGATCTGGGTCTTGAAGGATGTATTAAATTACTTTATATAGATATGGTAAATGGGAGGGCCTTCCAGGTGCAGCAAATAGCAAATCTTCCAGACTGATTGAAACATTATTGGAACATTATTGTAGGAAAGATAATAATGTGACAGGAATGTGGGAATAAAGTAAGTCTCAAATTTTGAAAAGTCTCAAATGCCATTTTAAAGAATAGACTAGCAAAGGTATTTAAACAGGATGGTAATGTGATCAGTCAATTGATATTTATAAAGTACCCATAATGCTCTGCTAGATGTTAATGACACAGATGTCAAAGTTGTGGATTTATTAGTAAACACAACAGAAAACATAAACATTTTGAGAAAGTATACATATTTTATTCCTGAGTGGGGGGACTTGTTTTATTTATCATTACATCTCCTTCACCATGTTGTATAGCATACATACTGTACATTATATAGCAAATATGCTTAAGTGCTAGTTGAATTAATGAATAGGCATACAGTGTCTGGCAGGAAGAAAAAGAATGTAAGTGATTTCTCTGTTCTTCCAGTCTCCTAAAAAGCAAGAAAAAAAATTCCATAGGTCACATCAGAGTAATGAATAAATCTCTTATTTCTTCCTAGGTATAAATGGCATTTCATAAAGATGGCCATTTTACATCACTCTGTTTTTCTTGACAAGATTTTTCTAAAGCAGAACAACAGAAATCATTCATCCAGACACACACATACACACACAAGTGACATCAGGAAGAAGCATTAGGATGACTGTCATGTTTCCTGGACTTTTGTTCTCCCAGCAATGAACAGTAGCTGTCAGTATGACTCACAGGACCCTAAAACTCTGCAGATGAAATGAAAGTTCCACAAAGACAATAGCCCTCCTAACAGAGAATGTCTCATCTCCTTTTTCATTTGAAAGGTATTGAATACCAATAACAAAAGGCTCCCTTGACAAATGGCCATATTTCTGAGAATCTTACAACCACAGAGCTTTCGAATCCAAAGAGAACTTGTATAACTTCTAATTCTAACCCTAAGAAAGCAGTATGTAGAAATAATGCTGACTCTGCAGTCAGATGACCTGAGTTCAAATTCTATTTATTTCCTCTGTGATCTTGGACAGTTGCTTAGCTTCCTTGGACCTCAGTTTCCTTATCTGTATAAAGTATTGGCTTAGATGACCCACGGTTATCAGTTAACGGGTATTTCTTATGCTCTTACTACACGCCAACAAGTTTTCTAAGTGCTAGTAAAATAAGGGCATAAAGATCCCTACCCCTTGAGAAGCTTATATTCAAATGGAAGAGATGCATAAAAATTTAAAAAAAACACCTAGGTACATATAAAATATTTATAGAGTAGAGAGAAGATAATCAGTCTTAAAAAGGGAGGCATAGTGGGAACCTGGAAGGTAGAATTTGAGCTAGGAAATGAGGGACACCAAGAGAACTCAACAATGGAGGTGAGGATAGAGAGCACTCCAAGCATGGGGAAGCCAATGAAAAAGCATAGAGATGGGCTGTGCTTGTAAATATTATTGAATCATATTCTTCTCTGTTTTGTATTTTGAGTTTCTTTGTCACCAGAGTAGCTCCTTATGGTCAAGTTCCCTTTGTGTTTGCTCATTCTTCTAGTCTACTTCTTGGCTTTGGGATTCTAGGCTATTTATTGGCTTTTGGGAAGGGTGGAAGAGTGTGGGTGGGAATGTCTGACCTATCCCCTTATAACATATTGTTGCTTTCACAACTTCAGGACCCAGGAACCTTTCAGTGCTCCCTAAGCAATACAATCCAAGGAGAAGTATGTTCACTTCCCTGCTGCTCTGAATTCTGCAAGTTCCTGACAAGGGTTTGGGTCTATCAAATTGTATGGTTGGGAATTTTGGTAGAATGTTACTTGATTCAGTCACTATTGACCTGCTGAAAGTCTCTGCTGGCTCAGAGCATCTTAACTGTTGTTTCTCTTTTGGTCTGGGGCTCTATGCTCTGCTGCAGGGCTTAGAACTACACTGCTACCATTTGCTTCTCAGAACTTATTCCTAGGGCCTATACTTATGACCACTACTCTGTGTCTCAGATTTGTGTTCCAGTACTGGGTGGTAGGCAACAGAGATGCCAGAGGGTACCCATTCCTTCACCCAGCACTTGCTCAGGCATCCCCTGGGATCTCTCTCTGGTGCCCTGTATCAGCCCTTTCTCAATGCTTGGGCAATAGAAAACACCCCACCTCATCTACCACTATTTGGAGTTCCTAGCTAGATTCCCACTCCCCAGTGTCAACAGGCCTCTCCATTTGTCTCCCAAAGCTTCCCTAGGCTGGAAAAAATGACTAACTCTGACTTCATGGCTTTCAGAATTCAGCCTGGTATATCCTCTAGATCTTTGTCAAGGAAGTGTGTGTGTTGTTGGGGGTGAAGGTTTGGGAGGGAGGGGAAGATAGCTAGACTCCAAAGCTTCATCTCATTACCAGATATTGGTTCCAGTCAACAGACATTTTCTAAGGAATCCTCCTTTATCTCCCCTCCATCACCCTCTGCCTCTCTTTCTTTGTTATCACCCTGGTAAATACCTAGGATTAGGCAACCTTATCGCTGGACTGGACATCTCAAGTTACTAAGTCCAACATATGCCTGAGCAAGTGTCTCTTCTTCAACAATATCCCTGACAAGGGAAGCTCTCCAACCTCTACTAGAAGATCCCCAGTGACAGAAAAATCCTTACCTTCCAAGGCAATTGACTCATTCCTCTTTTTAACAACTCTATTGATTAGACTGCTTTTGTTTATTATTTATATCAAGTCAAAATCTGTATCCCTAATGTGTCAACATATTCCTCTCCATTCTAATCTCTAGGGCTAATCAGAAAAAGTTAAATTCCTTTTTCACACCACACATAGATGTAAATCGCTTGGACTAATGTAGTCTAGATCAGGATAATTCCACATTGTTTTTCAAAGTTGTCACCACCACCACCTCCCAAATCTATTTATCCCCCATCTCAATTCTGCATTTCTCAGTCAATAAAAATACATTAAGCAACTGTTAAGTTCTAGACACTGTGCTAAGCACTGGGAATACAAAGAAAACCAATAGATTGTCCCTGACCTCAAGTAGCTCAGTCAAATAAGGGAGACAACATGCAAGCAATTATGTACAAACAAGCTACATACAAGATAAGTTAAAAATAATTGATGGATTAAAGCAGTATAATTTTCCACCATCACTGCACACCCACCCCACCCACCCCCCACAAGAAAATGGGATTTTAGTTGTGACTTCAGGGAAACTATAGAAGTTAGAAGGCTTTCTGAAAGGCAAAGGCATATATAGCTTGCTGAGCTTTTCCATCATCAGGGTCCTTATGAGCCTTTTCATTCTGAAAGGTCCCTCTGAGCTTTTCCCTCATAATGATCCCTCTTCCCAGTGTTTGTTTGCCTCTTCACCCACCCTTCACAGTCATTCGACCAGGGCATGTAGATGACATTTTCAAAGAGTTCAAAAACACCTCAAAGAATCAAATGAAATACAAATATTGCCCAAAGCTACCCAACCTCATCTGCGGTAATATGCTCAAGTATTATTACCTCACCTCATTACCATTTAATTGAATTAAAGGTAAATTTGTTTTTATGTTGTATAATTAGAAATTACAGGTAAGGGACAACAGCAATCTCATTAGTGGCCATCTGTTTATAAAGAAACAACTGTCTCAGAATCACCAGGAATCTGAAATGAGTGTACACAGATTATGAGAGCAGAAACAGGATTTAAGAATCATATACCCTAACCCCTTCATTCCACAGATGAAATAGCTGAGATTTTTAGATAAGGGGTGAGTTGTTCAAGGTGACATAGCTAGTGAATTCCAGAGACAGAAGTAAACACACATGCCAGTGCATGTGCATATGTGTGTATGCATACATACACTAATTCAACTAAGAATGTTTGAAAAATAATAACACATTAATGCCTCTCCAATTGGCCTATAAATCATATCTTTCTAGAACTTCAAGGAGGATGTTTGCATAAGGTCATAGGATCATAGCCCGAAACAAAGCCAGAAAACAAATTGTATCTACAAGGTCTATTAATGACCAATGATTATATTGCTTTATCTTTGACACTGGCTTTATAAATTTGGGTCTGCAAGGCATATACCCCTTCCTATTCCCTCGGGAATTGGCTTATGGTGCTTCAATGCATTATAGGTCTTATAAACATGAATACTCCTTTCATTGGTGGAATTCACATCCCATTGATGCCTTCTATTCATGTGTTATTTTTTGTCTGCATGCTTTCCTAAATCCTTTCAGAAGTTCTACCTAATATCTAGGAGAGTTTCACCTAGGGCATTTAAAAGTATATACATATCAAGGTAGCACATGAACTTTTTGTTTTGGATACATGAGTGTCCCAGTTTATTTGCTATAGAATAATAGTATTATTATTATTAATAATAATAACAAAAACAAAAATGAGATGACTAGATATGAATACACTATGTTCCAGGAAATGGAAACAACGTGTGGATGTGCCCATTGGGCTACTGTCATCGATTTTTTAATGATCATGGCAAATAGGAGAACTGCCATTTTGGGTCTCAGAAAAAGAACTTCTGGTAAAGAGGTTCAAAACCTCTTTAATAAGTGCCCATAACACATCAGCTGCATCTAACTGACCTGGAGATAATGATACAATAGGCTCATGGCAACGTGCTAAAGAACATTGGAAGCAAATTAAAAGCCCAGAGCTCCCAACAATAGATAAATCTGTCTTCTGGCTATATGTCTTTACAATGCATTTAAAGTCAATTCTTAAGGGAAGAGCCAAGAAGATAGAATAGAGACAGAAACCCAGCTTAACTTGCCCAACATTCCCCTCTATAGAATTTAAATGTAATGTATCAAATTCAATTTTGGAGTGGCATAGTCAATTTAAAGGTTGGGATGGGGCATCTTTCAAGCCCAAGACAACTTAGGAGGTCAGAAATAAAGGTCTGTGATACCTAGCTTGGGGGAAGTCAGCCCAGAGAGCATGTGGAAGTAACACCAATAGTGGGCTTTAGAGGAGGCAATAGTTGCAGCATCAGCTTCAGGAGTTTTCAGCTCAGAGACCACAAAGGGGTCAGATAACTGGTAGGAAAGAAATTACAAAGGACTCACTGAGTGCAGAACCTAGAGCTCTTTGACAACCTCATTTCCCATGCCTGGTTTTACTTTGCAGTTAAAGGTTAATAGAGAGGAGCATTTGATTGCAGTTAAAGTACAGAGAGAAGTGTTTGAACTTGTGGCTACAGGGGAGCAGGATTCTTTCCTGAGTAAAGCCAGAGTGCAGACCAAGAAGAGCAGTGACCATGCCCAGATCACACCAACTTGGAAGAACCAAAAACTTACACACCCTCTAAACTAGCTCTGAAAAAAAAACAAACAAAAAACGGAAGTGCAAATAATTCTGAAGCTTGGGGCAGTGCCCCACCCCTCACTCCTTATTGAGCAGAGTCCAATTTTAGCATAAAATTCAAAGTCAAGAATTAGGCTAGAAAAACAAACAAACAATAAAAAGGAAACTGACCATAAAAAGCTACATGCTGACACAAAGATTAAGTCACTAATTTAGAAGGCAACAACACCACAGAAACAGCCACAAAAAAAGACTCCAAGAAAAAATGCAAATTGGACACAAAACCAAGAAAAATTCTTGAAAGAGGTAGAGAAAAAAATAAGAGTAGTAGAGGAAAAATTGGGGAAAGAAATAAGTGATGTGAGAATAGTATGAAAAGATAACAAAGATCTTGCCAAAAGAGACACAAAAATACTGAAAAAAAACACCTTTAAAACATAATAGGCCAAATGGTAAAAGAGGCACAGAAATTCACTGAAGAAAAGAATTACATAAAAAGTTGAAATGGCCAAATTGAGAAAAGATGTTCAAAAGTTCCCCAAAGAAAATAATTCATTAACAATTAAAATTTGGGAATTGGAAGCTAATGACTCCATGAGACATCAAGAAACAAGAATACAAAGTCAAAAGAATTTTTTTAGAAAAAAGAAAATGTAAAATATCTCACCAGAAAAATAACTTAGATAATGGCTTGAGGAGAAATGACTTAAATATTGGATTAACAGAAAGCCGAGAGAGAGAGAGAGAGAGGAGAGAGAGAGAGAGAGAGAGAGAGATTAACAACAATTTGGCTAGCAGCTGCTGCTGAGGTGTAAGACCCAAGAAGACTAGCAACAAGAGCTGCCAGCACAGATTCTTTGATCTGCTTTTCTTTTTTTTGTTTTTTGATCTGCTTTTCTAAGGAAAGTAACTTTAAGGGGTTAACAATCTCACTTTAATCAAACATACATATATCATTCACTTTGTTCAGGGGGAAAAGCCAGCACCTTGAACTCCAAAGGAAATACAAATAGAAATTACAAACAGAAAATATCAACAGATCAAATAACACTATTCAACAGACAGGCATTGTCTAATCAAGACATCACATACATAGCTACCAAAAAGAGAAGCACCAATGGGTTTGGGTTAGCAAAGCCGGGGGGGAGTTACAATGGCTTGCCCAGAGTCTCAACACTCCTTTGATGAGTGAGCCTCAAAGGCAGAACCCCAACCTCTGAGTTTATATACCCTGTTCAGGGCCAAAGGGTGTCACATGTGACTCAAACCCACCTGACCTAAAGTTTCTGGTGTCACACACATGCTACTCAAACCTATGTAAACTATGCTTTCCCTTGAGGTAAGCAGGTCATCAAAGACTCCTGATTTAAAAAAAAAAAGGCTGGACTCACCAAGGGCACTTGATTAAATAAGTACTCCAAAAGAGAAAACAATAAAAAGTCCCAACTTAATTACAGTGAGAGAGAGAGAGAGAGAGAGAGAGAGAGAGAGAGAGAGAGAGAGAGGGTAGACCTCATATTTTAATAAATTGTAAATAAAAATGGCCCCAAACCTTAGAATCTGAGGGAAAATAGAAATGAAAAGAATCAACCAATCACCACCTGAAAGAGATACAAAACAAAAACTCCAAGGAATATTATAGTCAAATTCCAGAGTTCCTGGGTCAAAGAGAAACCAATAAAAGCAGCCAGAAAAAAAAAGCAATTAAAATATTTTGGATTCACAGTCACAATCACACAAGAGTTAGCAACTTACATGTTAAAGGAGTAGAGGGCTTGGAATGTGATGTTCTGAAAAGCAAAGGAAACAGTATTAAAACCCAGAATAATATATCTAGCAAAATTCAACGTAATTCATCAGAGAAAGATAGATATTTAATGAAATGAAGGATCTTCAAGCATTCCTGATGGAAAAAAAAATGAATGGGAAAATGACTTTCAAACACAACACTCAAGAGAAACATAAAAAGATAAAAGTGAAGAGAAATGATAAAAGACTTCATAAAGTTAAACTGTCAACATCTTTATATAGGAAGATGATTATATGTAACTTCTAAGAATTTTATCATTACTAAGTTGTTTAGAAGGAGGCTACATAGAAAGAGGGCACAGGTTTGAGTTCATTATGTTGGGAAGATCTCAAAAAATGTACTGAAATAAAAGATGCACTAAGAGAAGGGGAAAAGGGAGAGGAAAAAATGGAGGTGGGGGAATTATCTCACATAAATGGAACATGTAAAAAAAGCTTTCATGGCAGAGGGAAAAATGAGGGAAGTAGTGAGCAATGCTTGTACTTCACTCTCATCTGAATTGGTTCAAAGAGGGAAGAATATTTATAGACACTTAGCTGGATATGGAAGTCTAGCATGCCAAAAAGGAAAGTACAAGTAGAAGATAACAGAAGATGGGGCAGGGACAGAATCAATTATTCTTAAACCAAAGTAAAAAAGACAGGGAGGGGAAGAAATTATGATCTCAGATAAAGCAAAAACAAAAATAGACACAATTAAAAGAGATAATGAGGAAATCCACATTGTATTGAAAGGTTACCACCAACAATAAAGAAATATTCATGCTAAACATATATTTACCAAAACATATATTTACCAAATTATTAAATGAAAAGTAAAAGGGATTAAAGGAGGAAATAAACAGCAAAATTATAATAGTGAGAACCTTAACTTTCCCTTCAAGAGCTAGGTAAATCTTGCCATCTAATAAAGAAGAAATAATTTAAGGAGATGAATAGAATTTTAGAAAAGCTAGATATGGTAGACCTCTCAAGAAAATTAAATGGGAATAGAAAGGAATATACCTTTGCTTCAGCAATACATGGCACCATTGCAAAAAAAATGACCATATATTACAGGATAAAAACCTCACAAGCAAATGCAGAACAGCAGAAATATTAAATGCACCCTTTTAAGACCACAATGTAATAAAAATTACATTAAATAAAAAGCTGTGAAAGCATATTTTAAAAATTAATTGGGAAATTAATTAGCTAATTCTAAAGAATGAGTGGGTCAAAGAACAAATCATAGAAACAATCAATAATTTTATTACATATAATTATAACAATAAGCCAATATGCCACAGTTTGGGGGCACATAGCCAAAATTGTATGAAGGGGAGAATTTGTATCTCTAATTGCATTAATCAATAAAAAGGAGAAAATGATCAATGAATTGTACATGTGATTAAAAAAATTAGAAAAAGAAAAAAATCAAAAATCACCAAACACCAAACTGGAGATCCTAAAAAACCAAGGAGGGAATAAAAGAATTGAAAGTAAAAACATAAAAATTGAACTAATAAGTAAAACTAGGAGGTAGTTTATGAAAAAAGAAACATAATAAAATGGAATACCATTGCCCCATTCCCCAGTCAGCCCTCCCTTCCATCACCCCTCACCCTTACCCCAATCCCTTTTCCCCTTAATTTCTTGTAAGGCAAGATAGATTTCTATGCCCCATTGCCTTTATATCTTATTTCCGGGTTGCATGAAAAAACAACATTTTTTTTTGAGCATTTGCTTTTAAAACTTTGAGTTCCAAATTCTCTCCCCTCTTCCCTCCCCACCCACTCTTCCTAAGAAGGCAAGCAATTCCACATAGGCCACATATATATCATTATGTAAAACCCTTCCACAAAACTCATGTTGTGAAAGACTAACTGTATTTCCCTCCCTCCTATCCTGTCCTCCTTTATTCAATTTTCAGCCTTGATGCTGTCCCTTTTCAAAAGTGTTTGCTTTTGATTACTTCTTCCCCCTATCTGCCCTCCCTTCTATTGCCCCCCTTTTTTATTGCCTTTCCCCTACTTTCATGTGGGGTAAGATACCCAATTGAGTGTGTATGTTATTACCCCCTCAAGTCAAATCTGATGAGAGAAAGATTCACTCATCCACCCTCACCTGTCCCCTCTTCCCTTCCTACAGAACTGATTTTTCTTGCCACTTTTATGTGAGATAATTTACCCCATTCTATCTCTCCCTATCTCCCTCTCTCAATATATTCCTCTCTCATCCCTTAATTTTATTTTATTTTTTTTTAGATATCACCCCTTCATATTCAACTCATGCTGTGTCCTCTGTCTATGTATATTCCCTTCAACTACCCTAATACCAAGAAAGGTCTCATGAATTACACACATCATCTTTCCATGTAGAAATGTAAGCAAAACAGTTCAACTTTAGTAAGTCCCTTGTGATTTCTCTTTCTTGTTTACCTTTTCATGCTTCTCTTAATTCTTGTGTTTGAAAGTCAGATTTTCTATTCATCTCTGGTCTTTTCACTGAGAAAGCTTGGAAGTCCTGTATTTTATTGAAAATTCATATTTTGCCTTGGAGCATGATACTCAGTTTTGCTGGGTAGGTGATTCTTGGTTTCAATCCCAACTCCTTTGACCTCCAGAATATCATATTCCAAGCCCTTTGATCCCTTAAGGTAGAAGCTGCTAGATCTTGTATTATTCTGATTGTGTTTCCACAGTACTCAAATTGTTTCTTTCTGGCTGCTTGCAATATTTTCTCCTTCACCTGGGAACTCTGGAATTTGGTGACAGTATTCCTAGGAGTTTTCTTTTTGGGATCTTTTTGAGGAGGTGATCTGTGGATTCTTTCAATTTCTATTTTACCCTCTGGCTCTAGAATATCAGGGCAGTTCTCCTTGATCATTTCTTGAAAGATGGTGTCTATGCTCTTTTTTTGATAATGGCTTTCAGATATTCCAACAATTTTTAAATTATCTCTCCTGGATTGATTTTCAAGGTCATTCGTTTTTCCAATGAGATATTTCACATTGTCTTTCATTTTTTCATTCCTTTGGTTCTGTTTTATAATATCTTGCTTTCTCATCAAGTCACTAAGCTTCCACTTGCTCCAATCTAATTTTTAAGGTAGTATTTTCTTCAGTGGTCTTTTGGACCTCCTTTTCCATTTGGCTAATTCTGCCTTTCAAGGCATTCTTCTCCTCATTGGCTTTTTGGAGATCTTTTGCCATTTGAGTTAGTCTATTCTTTAAGGTGTCATTTTCTTCAGTATTTTTTGGGTCTCCTTTAGCAAGACATTGATTTGTTTTTCATCGTTTCCTCACATCACTCTCATTTCTCTTCCAAATTTTTCCTCTACTCTTACTTGCTTTTCCAAATCCTTTTTGAGCTCTTCCATGGCCTGAGCCCAGTTCATGCTTTTCTTGGAGGCTTTTGTTGCAGGCTCTTTGACTTTGTCGACTTCTTCTGTCTGTATGTTTTGGTCTTCTTTGTCACCAAAGAAAGATTCCAAAGTCTGAGTCTGAATCTGAGTTTATTTTTGCTGCCTGACCATGTTCCCAGCCAACTACTTGACCCTTGAGTTTTTCATGGGGGTATGACTTCTTGTAGAGTAGAGAATAATTTGTCCCAAGTTTAGGTGCCTTGTGCTGCTGTTTTCAGAGCCATTTATACACAGCAAGCTCTGCCACACCAGCGCTCCTCCTCCCCCAAGAACCACCAACCCGGATGTCAACTCCCACCACTTGGGATGGGGGCTGGAAGCAACTGCAGCTGGAACAGCCCCAGAGCTGTGCCATTTCCACACCCCCAGGGGTCGGGGTTGACTGTGCACTCCTTTCACTCAATTCTAGCAGTTCTACCCACTAACTTTCTCTGTTGTCCTTGGTGTTTGTGGGTTGAGAAGTCTGGTAAGTGCTACAGCTCAATGGTTCAGGGCCCTACTGCCTGTTCCTCCTGGTTCCTGGTCTGGTTGGTCCTGTCATGTCCCAGGCTTGCCTTTGCTCCTCTCTGCTCCCAGCTTTGTGCAATAGACCCTTCTCCATGAGTATCCATACTTTCCTGGGCTGGAGCCCTACTTCCCTCTGTTATTTCATGGGTTCTGCAGCTCTAGAATTTATTCAGAGCCTTTTTTATAGGTGTTTGGAGGGAACTGGGGGAAAGCTTAAGCTAATCCCTGCTTTCCAGCTGCCATCTTGGCTCCACCCTCCCACAGCACCTTTTCTGATGAGGGCATGCTATGTTGTGAGGTCCTGTGCTAGGGTCTCCTATGTCATACAATTAATTCCAAACTTCTTAATAGAGATCTTGAGAGTGTCCTTGTATTGCTTTTTCTCACCACGATGTGAGTGTTTGCCCTGTGTGAGTTCTACGTAAAAGTCTTTTTGGCAAATTTACATATAGCATTTGAACAATGTGGCCAGCCCATCGCAGTTGTGCTCTCTGAAGTAGAGTTTGAATGCTTGGCAGCTTATTTTAAGAAAGTACCTTGGTTTCTGGTGTTTTATCCTGCCAGGTGATCTTTAGAGTCTTCCTAAGACAATTCAAATGGAAGCAATTCTGTTTCCTGATGTAGTGCTGGTATACTGTCCTGGTTTCACAGGCATACAACAATGAGGTCAGCACAATGGCTCAGTAGACCTTCAATTTTGTAGTCAGTCTAATACCTCTTCTCTCCTACACTTTCTTTTGGAGCCTTCCCAAACAGTGAGATAGCTCTAACAATGTGTGTGTCAACCTCATTATCAATGTGTATATCCTTTGGAAGTATACTGCCAAGGTAAGTGAACTTCTCCACAGGATTCAAAGTTTCTCTATTTGCCGTAATCAATGGTTCCATGTATGGATGGTGTGGTGGTGGCTGATGGAGCACCTGTGTTTTCTTGGTGTTAATTGTTAAGCCAAAATTAGCACGAGCAGCAGAGAATCAGACTGGGAAAGTATGAGAGCATTCTCCATTATCCAGAACCCAGGTAACATGCCATCATGCCACTGATGCACAATACTAATGAACTTCCCTGGGCAACCAGGTAGAGATGAAGAGGGAAAGCATTCTAGACATGAGGGTCAGCCATTGAAAATGTAGATAGGATAAAGAGTATCTTTTTTGAGGGACAGCAAGGCCAGTATCCCTAGATTGAAGGGGTGTAAAGTTTGAAAAAAAATAGAAAGTTATTAAGGGACTGGGTTCTTAAGACACATACCTATGAGAAAAGAACTCTATCCATTAAGTTGCATTGCCTCTCAGATATGTGTGTGTTTGTGTGTATGTGTATGCATATGAGTATGTTTGTATGTATGTATACATATGTGTGATGTTTAATATAGTCAATCATTAAGTATTCATAAACCACCTACTCTGGACTGGGGACCATGCTAAGCATTGGCTGGGCATATGAAGAAAGGCAAAATATAGTCATTGTTCACAAGAAACTCATTATCAATGTTGGGGAGATAACAAGAAAACAACTATATATATATATACATATATAAAGATACAGAAAGGAAAATATCAGTTGTGGGTACTTCCACTGGTGGACACTGGCTAGGAGAATGCAAATGAGAAAGTAATGTCTAGGCAGGATTCCCCCATTAGCTTAATTGAATATTTGAATTTCTGAGCAAAATTTCAGAATGTTTGTGATATGCATTAAGGATCAAATAAAATGATAGTTTTCTGAAACCTGTACAATGGAACCATTGACTTTGAGTAAGGATTAAGAAAATGAAGGGTAAAAATTTCAATATACAGTTCAATCCAGGTATTAGGAACAGTGTGAACAAGATTACAGGGTCTGACAAGTGAAGGGAATGACTTTTAGACGGTGAGTCATACATTTTGGCTATGGATATGAGAATGATACAGGGTAATGTGTGGTGATGGGATAGTAAATAGAACAATAGAGTACTTGTTGGGGGAGTAGTGACAAACAGAATTGGAGAGAGAGTTTGGGGTCACACTCTAGAAGATCTTGAAGAAAGATATATTTCAAGTATTAGGCAACCCTTCTCTCAAAGTATCATAAGCTAGTAGAGCATTGGGGATGTATAACTGAGAAAAGTATTAGCATCCTTCATGCAAGTTAGCACTTCTTCCAGACCTCCTTCAATGAGCCAAACAGTCAGCTGGAAAAGGCACATTTCCCTTCCCCATGCCCCTACCTCTCCCTCCTCCCAAATGGCAGCTGGCACTAGGTAAATTGCACGCGAGACCTGCCTCTCATTTCTATGATTTATTAGCTTAGGCTTTCAGCAGGGTAAGGATGCCGAGTTTATTGGATAGCACACACTCTGGGAATTTATGTTGCATAGCTAAACATCATGTCTGTCTATCTCCTCTCAGTAATCTCTGATAATACCCAAATGGGGCTTTTATTTTAAACATCTGGACAGCCTTATGGTGGGTTGGAATTAAGGTGCTGTGTGAAGACAACAGCACAGCCATAAAGACTGTCGGATAAACAAAGATTTCTCTGGAACATTAACTTCCTCACCAAGAAATCTTCTTGGTTCCTAAAAATGCACTTAGTAACTTCATGTCTTAATCTCCAGGTATCACTTTTCTCCTACAAATACTCTCATGGCAGTTAATGGGGCCATTACTGGAGGAAACTGTGAGGTATTAGCATAAAAGGAACATTGCAGTAAGAATCCTGCAACAGACCAGCTCTTTCCCTGTCTTTATTTCATTTTATTTTATTTTTATTTTTTGTCTTTTCTGGCTTTTGTTTTTGTTTTATAACAGCTTAAATCTCTGTTGACTGTGTGAGAGTAGGGTGATACTCATTTTCACTTACTAATAAATGTTAATTTTTTTGTTAAATTTATTAATAGTCATAGAATGTTATTTTTACTTAATGTGGGATAGTAGGGAGAGAGGATAATCAAGAACTACCATTTTTGTCTGTTTGCTTTTTAAACTAGGAAAACAAAGAAAGTCTATATCTATCCCTTACATTTATCTGTGATATCTGTTGTTTGAATTTATATTTCATCTTTGATTGCCAATGTTACACACAGTGTTTTTCTCACACATAAGTCTCCCAGAAAGCTGCTCCAGTTTTGAGACACATTGTGGGTTAGTGCCCATGCAAAACCTACCAAAAGAGTCCCCAGCAGTGTGTTCAGTTTTATTAAGCCAATCAGCAAGGGAAGATCAGTTTAAAACAGAAGACAAATTCAACATGACCAAGGTAATACTGATGCATTTTCTTTCCACCTAAGCTAAACTCAAATCTAAGCATTCTTATGACAAAGACATCATCATTCCTTGAGTCACCCAGGTTCACAGTCTCAGAATCATCTTAGATTACTCATTTTTCCTCACTCCACACTTCCAATGAATTGCCACATCTTATTGATTCTGATTCCACAACATTTTTGGGTATTTTATCAATAATCTAGTGGTCCCTAATTATTTCTGGTATCAAATATTTCCCACTTTGCCATATAATTCTATTGCCATGTAGTGGCAAATTTATCTTTCCAGCTTTACGATATATTACTCCCTTTTATACATTCATTAGTTGAATCAAACTGACTGTCTTGCTGTTCCTCATAAACTTCTTCCTATTCCTCATACTGTTCCTCACATCTTCACAATTTTGCATTAGTATTTCTCTATGCCTAGAATATATTAATCATCCCTTCTTAGAATTATATATGTCCTTAAAAACTCAGTTTGAGCTCTACATTTTACAGGCAAATTTTCCATCTCCCTACAACTGCTATTTCCTTTCCTTTCAAAATTACCTTGTAGTTATTTTGCATATATTTTTCACATTTGCATCTATCAAAGTATGTACTTTTGTACTAACATATGTGTATATGTAAATGTATGCACCTCTTGTTTCTCCAACTGGAATATGTGATGTTCAAGGGAAGGAATTGATTCACATCTTTTTGAGTGCCCAGTGCTTAGCAAAAAGCATGGTACAAAATAGGCACTTCATAAATGCATGTTAATTGATAGTTAATGAGTCAGAGAAATCAGAGATAATGTCAGGAATGTATTTTGGGTCCGCATTATAGCATGTCTTGAAACTCAGCTTGATTTTTTACTTAATCCAATAGCAAATGGTGAAAGGGGGCAGAGGGGTGCAAAAGTGGAATAAGTAGCCCAAAGTACCAGGACTGTGGAAGACAGAAGCACAAGCTTATTTTGGTTTATTGAGGTAATGGAATAAAGAGAGAAAGTTCAGTTAGCTTAGGGAGGTTACTCATGAAGGTCTTTATTAGCATAGTGTACATAGATATAGTAGTGAATCAGATGGCCATGACATCATGGAATTAGAATGGTGAATTGTTTGTCCTTCCTTTCTAAGAGGACCAATGACATCACAGGGTGATGACTTGATTCTCATTTAAATGAGGCAGACTTTCACAGATTTGTCAGTCTTACTCTCTCTTCTGAAATCATCAGAGTCCAGTGGCAAGATAAATATCAGGATGACAGGAAAAGCCCAGGACACAGTGGATGACCTTGGCATCTTCGATGTCTGACCAAGCTCTCAGTGTTCCACAGTGCCTACTTCAGCTGCTTTCATGGCAATTGGAACAAATTGTTTTTATCTACCATTCTGCTGGGGAAAGTCTTCACATGCTTGGGGTACACATTTCCCTAACTCACCTATAGGTTTGAGGCCTTTTCAGTCCTGTTTTTAATTACCTTCAGGATCAAAAAGAAAAATTAAAAACAGAAACATATCACCTAGGAACACCATATTTATTTGTCCTTTTGTCATTGTTCTTAATAGAAATATTTGAAAGATAATCTCACATATACACATATACATATACACATACACATGCATATACATACATGTACATGGGATCTGTTAAGACTAAGCTAGTTGAAAAGCATGTGTTTAATAAATACTATTCCAGAAATACAATTGTCTGATTTTCATAATCAGTGGCCAAACAACCCATCAGTAAAAATTTTTCTTTATAGAGAACACTTGTAGTAAAAAGATAACCAAATAAAAAAAATTAGCAACTTTTAAACATTTTGACCACATCCTCAAACTGCTCAGCAAAACATTATGACCACATCTCTAACCACACATTATTTAATGGCTTATTATCTAATAGCATCTAGATTAAAAGAAAAGTTATTTTTTAAGTATGCAATTACATCATTCAAGGTGTCGGTTTTTGTATTCATTGCCTTTCTTATACAATGATTTCACAAAAGTCACTGCACAAGAAAAATTAAAAGTCTAACAATAACACAAATTATATTGTAGATTTAAAGAAAATTTAAAAAAAACCTTTTTTCCAGGTATCATCAATTTATTTGATTGCATTTCCAAATAATCTTACATACTAAATCATGTCATTCATCTGTCAGTCATTCTATACTAATCACATTCAAAATCTTATATAGGATGATTTTGGAGCAATTCCACTTCTAATTCTTATGCATGAGGCTTCTAAGTATATTGTTTTAATGAAAAATATAGAGCATATTTTCCATTAATATCTGATTAAGTTATAAAGGATCAAACATCAAGATTATCCTAATAGAAAAACACATCTCCCTTCAAATGAGAGCACATTATAATTTAGTTTTAGGGTAAACTCAATCAAAACCAATCTGAATTTACAATTACAAAGTTTGTTTTTGGTAGTGTTCATTTGTTTCAGTCATGTCTGACTCTTTGAGATCCAATTATTGGGGTTTTCTTGGCAAAGATAGTGGAGTAGTTTTCCATTTCCTTCTCCAGCTCATTTTCCAGATGAGGAAACTAAGGCAAAAAAGGATTAAGTGACTTGCCCAGGATCACAAAGATTGTAAGTGTTTGAGGCCAGATTTGAACTCAGGAAAATGAGCATTTCTGACTTCAGACTTGGTGCTATATTCACTATGCTACTTAACTGCTCTATAATTACAAATAGTGTCATTCAAGACCCCCATTTTCCCATGGGCCATTAGCTGCCATTACCCCTAGCTACAGGACCAATTGTTTAGGGTTAGCTTATTTTCAAATACAGTCTTGCATTCTCAGCTCCCTGTTTTGGGTCTTACGAGGTTACCCTAAAACATGGAAACTCTAAACATGACGTTATAACAGTATATACCCCACATAAAGATTGCAATGCACTCTTCTAATTGTCTTTCAAGGATGGAATTTTAATGTTCTATGCAAGTAATTCCATGCTGATACTCATTTATATAGTTTCCATTTGTTAAATGTTAGAGATGGATAGAATATTGTCAATTTAAATTGTTAATTAATTTATTATTTTAAATTGCTAATAGGCATTTCTCCACCTGTGTCTACACATATAGAAAATTTCCCATATGCTTCTCATCTCATTGAAATGAAAAATCTCAAACCTCTCTTTTTATAACTCCAAACACTTTACTTTCAAATCCTGTATTCACATTGTCAGTGCAAGTGGACTTCAACTCTCCTTAGCTTTCCATCCATTCTCTTATCTTTATTTGCTTAAATCCTCTCTCTCTGCTCTCTTCCAGTGGACTTTAATTAAAGGCCTACAAATTTCATAACTGCATCTTTCTTGTTACACTCTAACTCAACCCTTCATTTATCTCCATTACTTTCTTGTCTATCTTGTCTTTATTTCCCAATCTTGTGCTAGTCCAACACTTTGAATGTCTCCTGTAGAAATTTCCTTTTACTCTACCAGCTAATTGCAAAATGTTTACACTCTGAGTTTCAGTCTACTATTTCCTTTAGAAAACCTTGGCTTCTCATTTACCTAAACAATTATGTTTTGTTAAATCAAACATAGAAGAAAATACATTGGTAAGGTAAAACAAAGATTACATTTTCACCTGATAAGGATTAAAGTCTGCAAACTACAAAATATCTTTTTCTTCACTCTAGAGTTTTATTAGTATTCTCTGGGAAGTGACATCACCTTTTACTAAAACAATGAATCTATTACCCTCTGAGAGAAAGAATAATAGGGAAAAAAGTAAGTCTTAAGTGCTGCTTACCTATAATATTAGTCCCAGGGAATTACAAACTTCCAAAAAATCCATTAAGATATGTCAGCATTTATAAAATTATTCAAACCGTAAATTAGAAATTTATAGTAAAGACATTACATTCCAGTTACTAATTTAGTCTCTAGTTTATGATGCCATAAATTTCTCCTTTCTTTCTTGTCTGTTTTCATCTCTTCAACCTCAGACTATCCAGAATTGAAAACACTGAGAAGAGACTATTTTGCAGTTTTTCTTGCCTATCCTATAACCTTTTTTCACAAGGAAAGTCTGATCAAAGGGCCCATGGAAAGAAACTCTTGCTTATTGGGAAGGTGAGTATCATCAAAATTATGACATATCACAGATAGCATAGAGAGATGATTTAAGTATAGTACTTCATTAATTAACTAAACTCATGCAAGATTTTAATTTTTTCTTAAAATTACCACTTCTTATGATTCGCACAGCTTAGAAAAGACTAATACCAAATGAGTGGCATCAGTATAATTTTCCCTATCATTCTAAACTTCTCAAATTTGCTCCCAATTTGCTCTCTCAATTGCTTTTCTTGAGAAACATTAGGGTAGTGTATTATGCTGAGAAATGGGGCCAATATCCTAACTCCTACCTGGCATAAGGAGGTGCGATTGTCTGATTATCAAAACCCGTAGACACATCTGTAGAAATAGGTGTGAAAGCCAATTGATGGGTAGTCTGTTATTAAATTTTAGGGCAGAATTTTTAATTTTCATGATCTTTGCACATGTATTTGTAAACTATTTGATAAACTTATTTTCTTTAGTTAATCTCAGTTCACTTAGGCGTTAAAATTGAAGGATACTTCTTGAAACCAAGGATATCTAATCCCTGAACTTAATCTTGTAATTTTCACAAAGATATTTAATGAGGTTTAGATAATTTGGATTCTTTAAAATGAAAATTTTCCCCAATTAATTAGGAGGCAAACAATAGGATTTTCTTTAGAAGGAATGGACTAACTGGATACATTAGAGTAAAAAAAGGACCAGGAATATTTGAACTAGAATCTGAGGTACCTAAAATAAGAATTTTTTGCAACCATATATTTCTTCTAAATCAGAATCCCTAGAACCAATTCACTGAGACAAATTCACTGAAACTAACTCAAAGAACCAAATTAACTGAAACCAATTCACTAAAACCAATTCAGTAAACTCTTCAAAATATTTTTTTTTTATTTCAGTCCAAAGCTTTGTTGATAGTGGTGGTACCTACAATGTAAAGGAAATAATTGAGATAGTGAATGGAAAGAATGAGATTCCAACATGATTTCTTACTTCTCCTCAATATGACATTGACATATATGTCATGTTTGTTGTTATCAGGATCACTTAACCAGTAATCAAACCAGGTCCAAAACCAGTACCAGAACCAGACCTGAAAGGGGATCTCTGATTAAATTATTGCTGTACTTTATACTACATAAGAGCCAGTGAACCAGGAGCAGCAGTCAGGACCAGTTAAAAAATGGTCAGAATCATGAGCAGACCTTACCAGGGTCAAATTAGAGACAATGGCCAGAACATAGACAAATCTTTTGCTTATGTGCTTGTGGAAAAATGGAGCTAAAAACACCCCACAAGATATTGAGGCAAATACGGCACAACTTTTGGAAAAGAAAATGTTTTGTCCTCTCTTTTAAAACCCAGAGTTTCTCAGTTCAGAC
Source organism: Trichosurus vulpecula (assembly GCF_011100635.1). Taxonomy (NCBI): domain Eukaryota; kingdom Metazoa; phylum Chordata; class Mammalia; order Diprotodontia; family Phalangeridae; genus Trichosurus; species Trichosurus vulpecula. The sequence goes on along the minus strand of NC_050573.1, from coordinate 95,438,596 downwards.
CTCAAATCACAACACTATGTTAATCAAAATGTCTGGGTGACTACTAGATTAAGCACTCTCAAAATTTCAACAGCCATTATTCAAAAGCAAGAGACAAAAAACAAATGAACAAAAACAATATGGTGATACATAGAATATACATAAAATACAAACTTACCTTCCTTTAGACGATTTTAGACAGCAATCTTTGTGGCTCAGTTAAGTTTCTCCCTTCAAAATCTCCAAGGTAAAAAGTAACCTTATGTGCACAGCAGAACTTCTGAGATAGAAGCTCCAGTCTTTCCAACCATGCTTCCTGTCCCTTTGTGATTCATCAATTCTTTATGAGAGAAAAATCTACTTTTTGAGTTCATGTAGTAGGCAACTGCTCTGAAGTATGTCTAAGGAAACACAGATATTATGGAGGTAAAAAGGTAGGTTTTATTTGGCTTATGAGGAGTAGAAAAAATAACTACTGAAAAACTATTAAGATTCTAGTAAGCTTTCTTATCAACAAAATTACAACAGAGTAACAAAAATAATTATTTTACACGGTGTAATCTCATAAATAATTTTAGGCAATAAATTTAAAAGATTCATAATCTCATATATTTAACACATAATCTATTTAAATAGTTAAATATTTAAACAGTTAATCTCTATAAGTAAACTAAGTCAGGTTACAAATTAAAAATTGAGTTTGAGAAATTCTACACTTACACAACAACAAGGCTATATTTTAAAGAATTAAAGATGGGCTAATTGAGAGAAAGATATGCACATGCCATGCAGACTTGACTTCAGAACAATTCTTCCACAAAAAAAAAAATGGAGGTTTTAAAAATGCTGTATTCTTTTCTTTATCTCATTTGTTTATCTAAATAAAATTAAAAAAAAAAACTTCCCTATTATTCCATGAGTCAGGTTTTGATCACAAAGTTAATATTAATAGGAGACAGGCATTTAATTGATCAAAAGTTGTAGGAGGAATGATGCTTAAACCTGAACAATAAAACTTAATAAAAGCCAAACATTAATTACCATAAGAAAAGTAACCTTGAGCCAAGATGGCGGCTGGAAAGCAGGGACTAGGATGAGCTCCCCGCCGAGTCCCTCCAAAAACCTGTAAAAATGGCTCTGAACCAATTCCAGAACTTCAGAACCAACAAAACAGGAGAGGGAAGCAGGGCTCCAGCCCAGAACAGCCTGGATGGTCTCTGGGGGAGGTCTACCCTGCACAGAGCTAGGAGCAGAGCGGAGCTGAGTGGAGCAGAGCCCAGCATGAATGGCCTGGACCAACCAGACCAGGAGCCAGGTGGAGCGTGCCCTAGCACCCTGAATCAGTGAGCTGCAGCAGTTACCAGACTTCTCAACCCACAAACACCAAAGACAACAGAGAAGGTTAGTGGGAAAAGCTGCGGGTGTGGAAGGAGTTCATTGTTCGGCTACTGTCCCAGGGGCAGCAGAGGTGGAGCAGCTATAGAAGTACAGCTGCAGTTCCTTCCGGCTCCAGGCCAACCTGGTGGGAGGAATTAAGTGGCAGATCAGAGCAGGAGTGCAGAGCCTGCTAAAGATCTAAGTCCAGTCCGGGTTGGTGGTTCTTGGGCAAGGAGGAGTGCTGATGTGGCAGTGCATCCACCCAAGCTTGGAACATAGTTCTCTAAATTCTAAAAGCAGTCATACCCCACTGAAAAACTCAAGGATCAAGTTAGTTGGCTGGGACTATGGCGAGGCAGCGAAAATGCACCCAGATTCAGTCTCAGACTTTGGATTCTTTCTCTGGTGACAAAGAAGACCAAAACATACAGCCAGAAGAAGTCAACAAAGTCAAAGAGCCTGCAACAAAAGCCTCCAAGAAAAACATGAACTGGTCCCAGGCCATGGAAGAGCTCAAAAAGGATTTGGAAAAGCAAGTTAGAGAAGTAGAGGAAAAATTGGGAAGAGAAATGAGAAGGATGCGAGAAAACCATGAAAAACAAGTCAATGACTTGCTAAAGGAGACCCAAAAAAATACTGAAAAATACACTGAAGAAAACAACACCTTCAAAAATAGACTAACTCAAAGGGCAAAAGAGCTCCAAAAAGCCAATGAGGAGAAGAATGCCTTGAAAGGCATAATTAGCCAAATGGAAAAGGAGGTCCAAAAGGCCACTGAAGAAAATACTACCTTAAAAATTAGATTGGAGCAAGTGGAAGCTAGTGACTTGATGAGAAATCAAGATATTATACAACAGAACCAAAGGAATGAAAAAATGGAAGACAGTGTGAAATATATCATGGGAAAAACCACTGACCTGGAAAAGAGGTTCAGGAGAGATAATTTAAAAATTATTGGACTACCTGAAAGCCATGATCAAAAAAACAGCCTAGATGTCATCTTTCAAGAAATTATCAAGGAGAACTGCTGTGATATTCTAGAGCCACAGGGCAAAATAGAAATTGAAAGAATCCATTGATCTCTTCCTCAACTAGATCCCAAAAAGAAATCTCCTAGGAACATTATCACCAAATTTCAGAGCCCCCAGATCAAGGAGAAACCATTACAAGCAGCCAGAAAGAAACAATTTGAGTATTGTGGAAACATAATCAGAATAATCCAAGATCTAGCAGCTTCTATATTAAGAGACTGAAGGGCTTGGAATACAATATTCCAGGGGTCAATGGAGCTAGGATTAAAACCAAGGATCACCTACCCAGCAAAATTGAGTATCATGCTCCAAGGTAAAATATGGATTTTCAATAAAATAGAGGACTTTTAAGCTTTCTCAGTGAAAAGACCAGAGCTGAATAGCACATTTGACTTTCAGACACAAGAATCAAGAGAAGCATGAAAAGGTAATCAAGAAAAATAACAAGAAAAAGAAATGGCAAGGGACTAACTAAAGTTGAAGTGTTTTGTTTACATTCCTATATGGAAAGATGATGTGTATGATTCATGAGACCTCAGTGTTAGTGTAGCTGAAGGGAATATGCACATATATGTGTGTATATATATATATACACACATATATATACATACATATTTATGTTTATGCATATATATGCATAAGTGAATGTGTATGTATGTATATAAGTATGTGTATATATGTATATATACATATATGTATATATATGTATATATATGTGTGTGTGTGTATATATATATATATATATATATATATATATATATAGACAGAGAGAGAGAGAGAGGGCACAGGGTGAGTTGAAGATGAAGGGAAGATATGTAAAAGAAATAAAATCAAATTAAGGGATGAGAGAGGAATATATTGAGAGAGGGTGATAGGGAGAGATAGAATGGGGTGAGTTATCTCGCATAAAAGCAGCAAGAAAAAGCAGTTCTGTAGGAAGAGAAGAGAAGGCAGGTGAGTGGGGAATGAGTGAATCTTGCTCTCATCAGATTTGACCTGAGGAGGGAATACCATACATACTCAATTGGGTATCTTACCTCACAGGAAAGAAGAAGGAAGAAGATAAAAAAGGGGGGGATGATAGAAGGGAGGGCAGATGGGGTTGTAGGTAATCAAAAACAAACACTCTCGAAAGGGGACAAGGTCAAGTGAAAAAATTCAATAAGGGGGGATGGGTTGGGAAGGAGCAAAATATAGTTAGTCTTTCACAACATGGGTATTGTGGAAGGGTTATACATAATGATACACATTCAGATACACATAATGAATTGCTTGACTTCTTAGGGAGGGTGCGTGGGAAGGGAAGAGGGGAGAGAATTTGGAACTCAAATTTTTAAAAACGGATGTTCAAAAACAAAAAGAAAGTTTTTGCATGCAACTAGAAAATAAGATACATAGGTAATGGGGCGTAGACATTTATCTTGCCCTACAAGAAAGGAACGGAAAAGGGGATGGGAGGGGAGTGGGGTGACAGAAGAGAGGGCTGAGTGGGGAATAGGATAACCAGAATAAACGCCATCTCGGAGTGAGGGGGAGGGTAGAAATTGGGAGAAAACTTGTAATTCAAACTCTTGTGAAAATCAATGCTGAAAACTAAATATATTAGATAAATAAAAAATACTGAAAAAAATAAAACAGTAATACACCCGGTAGAAAATTTACACCGAAGAATACAAGCCAGATTTTGATTACCTACCCTTGTAGAATGTAACTCTTCTATTCAACTTCATTAGCTTAGGGCTCACAGTGATAAGGTATAATGGAACTCAGGGGAAGAAAACAGTTAATCAGGAGAGGAATATGGTAAGGGGGTGTGTGTGTGTGTGTGTGTGTATGTGTGTGTGTGTGTGTGTGGCCCTGGGCAGTGGCAGTTAGTGAGAAGGTCCCTGAGTAAAGGAAGTGGTCTTGATTGGTCCAGTATTGACACATGGGAAACCACTTGGAATGCAGCAATAAGAGAAAGTAAATGGCCCTAATTGTAGGCTTCCCCCAACGCCATGTCTTCTTCCGTTTACTCTTCTCTCAGCACTTTCTTCCTTGGAGATGTTGCTCACTCCCCTGGCTTCACTTACTTCTTCTCTGTAGATATGGGAAGTAGCAAAACATACTTGTAGATTTGAAGTCAAGAAGACCTGGGTTCAAATCCCACCTCAAACACTTAACTAGCTTTTATGCTCCTGGGCAAGTCCCTTAACATCTTTGAACCTCTGTTTCCTTATTTGTAAAATGAATGTATAAATATATATGTGCACATGTATATTTATGATATTTTCCTTATGAGTGTATATAAATATATATTGTAAACTTTGAAACACTATAAAACACTATATAGAGATTGACATTACTGTATTATTATGACTCTCAAATCTCTAATACTTCTGTAAGTTCTAATCCTGCATTTTTAGCTGCCTTTGAGACATTTCTTCTGGATATATCCCACTGATACATTAAAAACATGTTCAACATGACTAATGTGAAAATATGTTTAATATGAATGGATATGGAGAGCCTATATCACATTGCATGCCGTCTTGGGGAGAGGAGGGGGAGGAGGAGGGAGAGGGGGAGAAAATTAAGAACTCAAAATCTTATGGAAGTGAATGTTGAAAACTAAAAATAAATAAATTTTTAAAAAAAGAAAAAAGAAGAAAAGTAACCTTAAAAGAGAGCTACTGAGGTGATTGGGTCAATTTTAGTCAGAACACTGATATGTTTGATAATGAAAGTGATCAATATTGTGGTGGTCCTATGACATATTTTTGACATGTGAGAAATGATTGAAAGAACGAGGATGTTTAGACTAGATAAAAGAAAATTTAGGAGAATATGGTAGCTGTATTTTAAGCATTTGAAAGTTCCCACATGGAGAAAGGATTAAATTTTCCCTTACTGTCAGGAGGAGGGGCAAAGCTAGGTACAGGGGTGTAAGTTGCTTACATGTGAATTTAAGCATGATGAAAGAAAAAAAAAAAACTTCCTAATAAGACCTTACTGAAAGTTGAACCAGCGACCCTGGGAGGTTCCTCTTCTTTAAAGATCTTCACAGAGACCGAGTCACTACTTGCCTTTTACATCCTAGAAAGGATTCACATTCAGTTATGAATTGCACTGGATGATCTACTAATTGGGCTATGGAGAGTATTACTGCAAGGGAGGTGGTGTCATAAAACAAAAAGAAAATTGCATCTAGAGTGTGAGGATGTGGGTTCAAATTACACCTTTTTTACATGTTTTTTTTAAAGTTCCAAATTCTCTCTCTCACTTTGGCCCCTACCCCTTCCATTGAATAGGTAAATAATATAATATCCATTATACATGTGAAGTTATGCAAAACATCTTTCCATATTAGCCATATTGCAAAAAGCAAGAAAAATAAAGTGAAAAAATAGAGTGAATCAATTCTCTCACTGGAGGAGGAGAGCATTTTTCATTCTGAGTCCTTTGGGATTCTCACTGATCATTCTGTTGATAAGAGTAGCTAACATTTTCACAGCTAATCATTGTTACAATATTGCTGTTATTGTGCACAGTGTTCACATGGTTCTGCTTACTTTAATTTGTAACAATTTATATAAATATTCCTTTCCTTTCTAAAACCATCCCAGCACAATTGTGTTCCTTCGTTATTATATGCCACAATTTGCTTAGCCTTTTCCCAACTGATGGTCATCTCTTCAGTTTCTAATTCTTTGCCACCACAAAAAGAGCTCTTATCAATATTTGGTACATTTAATGTCTTTCCCTTTTACTTTGATATTTTTGGGAGACAGACCTATTCCTGGGTCAAAGTTTATGGACAGTTTTATAGCCCTTTGGAAATAGTTTCAAGTTGTTCTCCAGAATGGTTGGGCCAGTTCACAACACCAATATTGCATTTGTCTACCTATTTTTCTCCATCTTGTTCAGCATTTTTCATTTTCCTTAGCCAATCTGGTTATGTGCGAGTTGTTATTTCAGAGTTGCAATGTAGCCAAACTTAGAAGGATACTTATTTAGAGCATTTTTATATGATTGTTGATTTTTTTCCCTAGGAAAATTGCCTGTCATATCCTTTGATATGTATCAGTTAGACTCAATTTTTTTATGTATTTGAAAATTATCCTTATAAAGGATAAAAATCCTTTATCACAGAACTTACCATAAAATTTCCCCCCATTTTCAACTTTCCTTCTAAGTTTGGCTACATTGATTTTGTTAGTGTTAATTGTTTTAATTTCATGCAACAAAATTATTCATTTTACTTTCCACAAGCCTATCTTTTGTTCAGTCATAAAATCTTTATTAACTCATATCTTACATGTAATTTTTCCACACTACCTGATTTTTCTTATAATGTTACCTTTTATGTCTAAATCATATGTCCATTTTGACCTTATCTTGGTATAGGCTATGAAATGTTGGTCCATGCCTAGTTTCTGCCAGATTGCTCTTCAGTTTTTCCAGAAGTTTTGGTCAAAAAATGAGTTTTCGCCCCCCTCCCCTAATTTAGATATTTAGGTTCAACAAACTCTAGATTACTATAGTCATTTACTACTGTGTATTGTGTGCCTAATCTATTCCAATCATCTACCACTCAGTTTCTTAGCCAGTAGCAGACTGTTTTGATGATTACCATTTTGAATTATATTATGAAATATGGTACTGCTAAATCACCTTCTTTCACATTTTTCCATTGATTGCCTCGATATGCTTAACATTTTGTTCTGCCAGATGAATGTTATTATCATTTTTTCTAGCTCTATAAAATAATTCTTTAGTAGCTTGCTTGCTATGGCATTGAATAAATGAATTTACTTAGAATTTTCATTTGTGTTATATTGGCTGGAGACTACTTATGAACAATTATTTCTCTGATTGTTTAGTTCTGTCTTTATTTGTGTTAAAAATTTTCTGTAATTGTGTTCATATAGTTCTTTTTTGTGTCTTGGAAGATAGTCTCCCATGTATTTTATATTTTCTATAGTTATTTTAAATATTATTTTAAAAGTTACTTAAAATATCTTTCTCTTCCTTCTGGGTTTCATTTGTAATGTATAGAAATGCTGACTATTAATGTGGGTATATATTATATCCTGAAACTACCAAAGTTAATAATCATTTCAACTTTTTAAAATTGATTCGCTAGGATTGTCTAAGTATACTATATTAGCAGCAAAGAGTGATTGTTTTGTTTACTCATTGCCTATTCTTATTCCTTCTACTTCTTTTTCTTTTCTTTTTGCTATAGATAGCATTTCTAGCATACTATTAAATAATAGTGGTGGAAATGTATATACTTGATTCACCCCTTATTTTATTTGGAAGGCTTTTAGTTCATCCCCATTATAGGTAATGCTTGCTCTTGATTTTAGATGGATGCTGCTTATCATTTGAAGAAAATCTCCATTTATTCCCATAATTCCCAGTTATATTATTAAATAGGAATGGGTATTGTATTTTGTTAAAAGCTTTTCCTGCAGCAGTTGATATAGTCATGTGTTTTTGTAATTGATACGGTCAATTTTGCTTATAGTTTTATTAACATTAAACCAGTCCTGCGTTCCTGGCAAAAATCTCATCTAATTAGAGTGTTATGACATTTTTGGTATATATGTGTATTTTCCTTTCTTACTATTTTATTTAATTGGTCTATAATTTTTTCTTCTGTTTTTACTCTTGTTTTAGGTGTATATCACGTTGGGTCATAGAAATTTGGTAGAGATCCTTCTTTACATATTTTTTCAAGTCCCTTATATAATATTGGAGTTAATTGTTTTGTGCAATTTACTTCTAAATCCATCTGGTCCTTGGGATTTTTTTTTTTCTTAAAAAGTTTGTTTAATGTTTCTTCAATTTATTTGTCTAAGACAGAGTTATTTAATTATTCTATTTCTTCTGTTAATCTACAGAATTTATATTTAAGTAAATATTCATCCATTTTACTTAGATCATCAATTTTATTGGCATATAACTGGGTGAAATAGTTCCTGATACATGATGTCATTTCGTCTTCATCAATCGTACATTCAATATCTTTATTTTCAATACTGGTGATAAGATTTTCCACTTTCTTTTTTTGTGATCGACTTAACCAAATGGTTTAACTATTTTACTTGCTTACTCCTATTTTTATTCATTATTTAAATAGTCTTTTTTGCCTTTAAATTTTATTACTCTTTCTTTTTTTAGCATTTTCATTTTGGTATTTAATGGGGATTTTTAATTTATTCTTTTTTTCTAGTATCTTTAGTTGTATACCCAATTCATTGATCTTCTTTTTCTCTCTTTTACTGATGTATTTAGAGATACAATTTTTCTCTAAGTACTGCTTTGCCTCTGTCACATACATTATGGTTTGTTGTCTCATTATTCTCATTATTTTTAATTAAATTGTTGATTATTTTTATAATTTGTTCTTTGACCTATCCATTGTTTTTAGGATTAGATAATTTACTTTCCAATTGATCTTAATCTACATTTCCAAGGCCCTTTGTCAAAAGCAATTTTTTATTGCATTATGGTCTGAAAAGAGTACATATAATATTTCTGCTTTTATGCATTTATTTGTGAGGTTTTACACACTCTAATGCATGCTCAGTTTTGAGATATTACCACATACAGCTGAGAGAAATTTATACATCTTTCTATTGACATTCAATTTTATTGAGAGGTCTATGATATCTAACTTTTCTGAAATGCTATTCACTTCTTTAACTTCTTTATTATTTATTTTATACTCAGATTTATCTATTTTGTGCCAAGTAAATTGAAGTTATCCCACTAATACAGTTTTGCTGTTCATTTCTTCGTGTAAGTCATTTTTTTTCCTTAAAAAGTTTGGATGTTACGACTTTTGGTCTGTATATGATTAATATTGATATCGTGTTTTTTTCTATGATGTTTTTAGCAAGATATAGTTTGCTAGTTTGCCAATTAAGTCTGCTTAATTTGTTGTCCTGACATCATGATTGCTATACCTGCCTTTTATTTTTAATCAAATGAGGTAAAATATATTTTGCCCTTTATTTTAAGTCTGTTTGTGTCTTTCTGTTTCAAGTGCGTTTCTTGTAAACAAGGTAATGCTGAATTCTAGTTTCTAACCCATTCTGCTATCCTTTTCAATTTTATAGGTGAGTTTATCACATTCCCTTTTACAGTTTTAATTGCCAAATGTATATTTTGCCTATTTTCATTCTCTCTCTCTCTCTCTCTCTCTCTCTCTCTCTCTCTCTCTTTACCATGTCCATCCTTAAAATTATTTTTACCTCTGCCCACTGCATCCCTTAATCTGCTCTCTCTCTTATCACCATTCCTTTCACTTTCATTTATCTTTGTCTTGTCCTATTTTTCTATTGGGTAAAATGAATTTCTATACCTAAGTGTGTGTGTGTGTGTGTGTGTGTGTGTGTGTGTGTGTGTACATGTATAATCTTTTTTTGACCAATTTCAGATGAGAGTGAAGCTCAAGCATACTGAATAAATTTTTTAAGATACTTCTAGCTCTTGATCTTTGATCCTATGATGTCTGAAATCTATTTAAATTCTAATATATTGAGATTCAACTCAAGAAACAGGAGAGTGCCATCTTATAGTCTGGAAGCAAAAAAAAAACTAAGATGTTATTTCCTTCTCCAGCATCTTCGGCCTAAAGTTAATCATCTTTGAGTAGCTTTCCCTTGTTTTGTTCATTTTGTATAGAGAAAGTCATCATTTCCAATTAACTTTTGTAATTTTCTTCATTTTCCTTAGCTTACATCAAATTACTAACCAATAAAATTTGTTTCCATAGTTAACATCCCCTTTCTATCAATGAAGTATTAAAGCTTTTCATTTGAATCACATTTTTAAAAATGTCTGTAGCTTTTTTGGGGAAAACATCAATATTTTATAATCATTTCTTTGCTTCGTCTTTGGCTATTTTATGTTCATGGAATAGAACCAAGTACAATATTACTGGAATCTATCTGATGGCCATAGTATATGTACCATATAGCTTTTAATTCAAAGATTTTATTTGCACTTAGGAATTTGTGTCTTATTGTGCGATTAAAGTAAGATCATATGCAGTCATTTTCTATTAAGCCGGACCTCAGAAATAATCAGAAGGTACATATGAATATAATGAGAAGAGACCACTCCTAGTTCCTCTGTCTTCTTTTGGTCACTGATTAACTCAGTTGTGATTAAGATCAGGACAGCCAAAAATAGTTTAAATTGGCTGTTTTGATGCTAATTGATGTCTTAGTCATTAGTGACATGGATCCTACATAGTGTCTTAGATCTAGAAGGGACCTTTAGAGGTCATCTAATCCAAAACAATAAGAGGCTAGAATCCTGGGAAATACAAGGAAATATCTGGAACATAATCAGAAAGGTGAAATGAGGTGGAAAGATTTAATTAGATAATTAGATTTTGTTTTGCATGATGTGTGCTTGCATCTTGCTTGCTTCTGTCTGCTACATAAATTAGGTTTCAAGCACACAAACTCCTCATACTTAATGGGGACAGAGATGCCAGCATGCAAAGGATGACAGGGAGATTTCTGGAGATCTATAGCAAGTAGAATGAAGAGTGGAGATTTTTTGGATAAATGGATTTCCCCCTATGTCCTTGCACATTGTGGTGGTGATTTAACTATGTCTTCTGCTAAATAAATATGTCCACTCCCAATTTCTACTCTCGTTGTTGAGACAAAGAGTCTAAGTATCTGGAAATCATCAGCGATATGAAATGAGGGTAGATCTCATAGCATTTACACCTAGCATCTTGCATCTCACAGATGGACAGCTTGCCACAGCAGTTAGCCTTCTGGATTAGCCAAAAAACAAACAAACAAAAACTTTGAAAAAAGATGACAAATGACTGCAGATCTTGCTTCCAACAAAAAGGGATGGCAAGGAGAAGTTTTCCCTGAAATGTGCAAATGTTTTTGTTGTTGTTTTTTTCTACCTATAGCAACTATAATGATCAAAGTGCAAGTTGTTCTCATCTTAGCGGGAAAACAACAAGAAGTGTCAGGGAAAATGTACCTCCAGTACTCTCTAGGTTGCCAAGGAAAATTAAGTGTCTCTTTCAAAGGTGGGGGAAGCACTTCAAAGAAAAAATTAAGAAGTAAAGTGAATGAAGAGACAGATAGGAATCTTGAGCTCCAATAGGTTGGGAGATGTGAAAATTTCATTGAATATTTTGGAGCTATTTGTAGATGCGACCATCTAGTCCAATTAATCTCTGAACCAGTATCCACTCTAAAACATACCCAAAGAGTAATCATTCAGATGAGATCTTGGTCAGAAGACCTACAATGAGTGGAAGCTTACTACCTTTCAAGCAATTCCATTCCATTTTTGGACAACTCTAAGGATGGTTTTCTCTCACCCCCTACCCCTATCCCCATCAAGCTTAAATCCACTTCTTTGCAGATTTTACACTTTACCCCTAGTCTTGCCTCCTGAATGCAAATAGAATCAATCTAACTCCTATTTAACATCCCTTCAAATATATGAAGACATTTTGTATACCTCTCTTCTTCAGGCTAAACATAGTTTTATTAAATAATATTCATGTGGCAAAATCTTGTGTCTCTTTGTCACATGTATGTATATGTGTGTATATACACATATATGTATGTATGTATATGTATATATATATATATGTATGTATGTATGTATTCCTATGCTGGGTATTCTCTAGCTTATCAATGATCTTCCTAATGTTGGGAGGTGGGGAGGAGGGAAGATTCACTTGTAGTGGAGATAGATCTGTTTTTGAGAAGAGCAGTTATTGATATGAATCTGACTTGAATATTCACTTGTCTGTGTCATAGATCTGCTCAAAAAATTTATGAGAAACAGCAAAGTTAAAGTTGACTCAGAATTCTGTAATAGTATTTATTCATTTTGAATGTGACAAGCTGTAGAATACTTAGGTAAATGAAGATCACAATATGCCTCACTCATTTGTACAAGGAGAATTGAAGAGTTGGGGAACTTTTAAGGTATTAACTGGTGAAATATTGATACCAAAACTGTTCTATGGTTAAGGGTCATAAACAGAAAATGAGAATTAAGTTACTATTAATAGCTAATGTGGGATTATTCACAGAAAGGATCCATAGTCTTAACCCAGAGAAATGAGAGATGAAAATGGACATATTTCAAAGTTGCATCAGCCAAAACTGAAACAAAAATTGATGGATACTAAAGTTGCTATTGAGGAGTAAGTTTAGATCAGCTGAACAGATGAACAACTTGAAAGCATAAAATCATACAAGTCACCAATAAGTTCAAACAGTTTGTGTGAGAAATTATGTCTACTATGATATTAGTGAAACATAGCATGGGTCAGATGGCTTACCAGTGAATGCTTCTGTTCAAAACAAAAGCTACAGTTATCAAGGAAATGTATAGTTTTCTAGACAGAAAGTAAACAATGAAACATATAGTTTCTAAGTTCTGAGTTACCTTTTCACATGGCTTTTCTTTGCTCATATTCTCCTTTTCAGATTTCTGGCAAGTAAGTGAACACTGACCCCAATGGATACTGTGTACATTGGTGGAGGAGGGTGACCTAAGTTTATCTATGATTTTGATAGGTTTATTATTTTCTCATTTACTTTAATACATGAAGACTTGTGATATACAATTATTCCAATTGCTTTATTGTTAAGTAAACAAAAATGTTCAAAGTATAAATGTGTCATTATTATGGGTGACAGGGTTGGTGTAAATGGAAACACATTGATGGAGAATTTGAGACCTAAAGTGCAGAATTTAAGTAGACTACTTTCTCCACAACAGAGTTATGTAAAGTACCCTAGGTATTGCTCTAAGTTTGTGATCCTTCTTTGGCAACCTAAGCCTGACAGTGTAAGGGCAAGTGGGAGTGAGAAAGCCATTCAAGAGCATGAGTGGATGTCTAATTAACCTACATAAAAATGTGAGGTACCACATAGTGACTGGATACTCCCCTTACACACACACACACACACACACACACACACACACACACATGCACACGCACATGCACACACACACTTTATACTAAAATAGGGGAACTAGCACTGAATATAGTATTCAAGCTATGACTAGGGTAGGAATGACCAGGTTAAAGTGTAGCGGGAATGTCTACTCTTTAAAATTAATCTAATTCCTAGGATAACTTAAGGCAGGGGTGGTAACCTGCAGCCTCGAGGCCACATGCAGCCCTCTGGGTCCTCAAGTGCAGCCCTTTGACTGAATACATGATTTCTCACACAAACTATTTGAACTTATTGGTGACTTCTATGATTTTGTGCTTTCAAGCTGTTCATTTGTTCAGCTGAGCTGAACTTACTCATCAATAGCAATTGTAATATTCATCATCTGTTGTTTCAGCCTCACGACATAGAGTACCACATGTGACCTTGAGGCAGTGTAATGACAATTTATATTTGAAGATCTTTCCCACCCATTCATGGACCATGTGACCTGCTTATGTCACAGGAAGCCTAAGTCACATGTGGTGGAAGGAGCTTGCAGAGAGGAAAAGGAAAGTGCACAGGAAATGCAAAGAGAGGAATTAGAGCTGAGGGAAAGAGCTGACAGGTGCTGCGCTGTGAGTGATTGTTGGTGGCAAGGCCCCAGCAGGGAGTGGGAAGGTTATGGGATGGAGTGGTTCTCTGCTGTGATATTGTATATTGAATTCTTTGCTGCTGTGATGGATTGGGCTTATGGGTTCTGGGATCTGGTTCTCTGGCATCTGAATAAATAATTTACTTCTACCTTCTATATGGAGAGTCTCATATTTTGTGATCCGGAACCACACAGGCATATTGACAATTATTGTCTATATTGTGATTATTGCCTTGCTAATACGGGCAGCAGGTTCCCCATCCCTGACCTAAGAGAACATTATTTTCACTTTTAATTGAATATTAGCTTGACAAGGTCGACTATCTTCAGTGCTCCACTAATGCGATAATCTGAGCCTGGTGGGAGTGAATTTTCTAATTAGTGTTTCTGATTTCTTTGGCTTGCCTTGAATATAGCTTTATCAAAACTTACAAAAGAAAGATTTCATACAGAATGTGGTTCTCACAAAAAAGTGAAATTGTACTTGGGTGAATATAACGAGACCTTTGTTGTGAAGTAACTGCAATACACTAAGATTTTTTGCTAAAGAAGAAATATGAGATCCTTCAGTTATATACCTGGGTTTTAGATGGAGCAAAGAGAAAGTGGAGGCCAAAAGGCTTTGTGTGATGTACTCCCAATCAAGGCCAAGTATGGATGATGAATAGAAGAAGATAACTTCTGTAATCTCTCATAAAGAGGAGGGGCACTAAAAAAGAAATGAAAATGTGACAGAAGAGATAGATTTAAATAGCTGAAAAATGAGGAGGTCTCAACCTAACAGAGCAAGGAAGTCTCACTCTATAGAACTTGCCTGGAGTAAGAAACATATCTTTAATGGGAGATGACAAGCTCCCAACAGATTGAATTGGGTAGAAGAGTAGTTGGTGTAAAAGCAAATATTTCCCTTGGGAGGATGCTGTGCCTACTTGGACAACAACTAATCTTGGGAGAAGGGAAATCGCTGCTCATGCATAAAGCCAACTCCCTGAAGGTTAGAGATCGTGGACCCAAAGATAATATTGCATTGCAAAAGGGAACGATAATGGTTCCGAGGAAGTACTGGTAGAATTAACACAATTTGAAACACTGAGTAACTTTTTTTCATAAGACAATACTTTTATCTTTATAAATTACATCATGAATGATACTTTCGAAGGTGAGGCAAAGCAAGAAAACAAAGGCAATGAGGCAAGAGCTACATAGGCAATAACATAGAAATTGGCTAGAAGAGAGAGCGCAGACCTGGCCCTTTATAAGCATTAATCCCATGAGGAACACAAAAAAATTGAAGTATGAATAAATAAGTAAATAAATAAATAAACAAATCAAAGAATGACAAAAAGACAAAAGAAAAACCTTCCTAGGAAAAAAGGTGTAAAAAATCCCAAAACAACAAAAACAAAATGATCTCACAACTTGAGGAATTTGAAAGGAAGGAACAGAGGGTTAATTTCTAAATAATTCCTTCCCAGACCTGGGAAATAATGAAGAAAAGAGAGAGGCATGCTTATTTAAGTATATAAAAACAAGAAAAATTAGTCAACAAATTAATTAAAGGGATAGAATTGACAAATACGAGAGTGACATGAGGGGATGGAGAGAAAATAGAGCCCCTGGGCATATGGCTGCACCGATAAAGCCAAACTAATTGTAGGTCAGAGAACTGACTCAAAGCATGAGGAAGAACAAACTGCAACCCCACTTTAAAAATACTAGAAGCACAAATTGAAGTAAAACGTAAATTAAATGTATTTTGAATAAGAAACATTACCAAAAAGCAAAGCCATACACAGAAGAAAAAATGAAAGAATGCAAGAAAATGTACTGATCATCAGGTGAATTAAAAATAAATGGAGTTGAGATAATGCTATCACAAATATTTTAAAATTCATAATGTAAATGATCATAAACAAGGAAATCGCATTATGCATAAGTAATTGTAAACAACAAACCTGATAACGTTACTAATAGCTTACATTTATATAGCACCTTAATATTTTTAAAGTCCTTTTCAAGTATTTTCTGTGCAAAAAATGCTATTATTACTCCTATTTTACAAAGCAAGTCAGTATCTGACGCAGGATTTGAGCTTAGGTCTTCCTGTCTCTACATTTTGCTTTATATCCATTATGCCACAAACTGGTCATTACCAACATCAATATTAAACTTTTATCTCTAACCTAAATATTAAACTTATATATTCTACATAGTATAGCATCTAAATTAATAAAGGAATAATTAAAGGAATTTCAAAAAGGCATAGATTGTAACACAATGACATTAGGACACTAATTTTTCTCTCTTAGAGTTGGAGAAATTTAAAAAAAACACGAGAAAAATACAAAAAAGAGAAAACATGCAAAAATAGTGCTGGAAACTTTAGAGCTATGAGATGTATGTTGCTTTCTCATTGGGATAACTAAATAACATTAATATACATCCTCACCACATGATGCTTTTACACGTATCCTAGAAAGTAAATGTACAATGGAAGAAATAATATACAAATCCCTTTCAGATGATAAGGCAGTAGAAATAGTAATCAATTCAGTTATCCTGCCATTGAAACTTCTTGGCTCAAGTCTCTCACCAGTCCAATCCACCTTCCATTTGGTCACTAATGTGATTTTCCTAAACCACAAGTCTGATCAGTGTCAACCCACCTACTCAATAAAGTCCAGTGGCTTCCCATTGCCTTCAATATTGAATATAACATTTTTGACATGGCATTCAAAGCCTTTTATCACCTAGTTCCTTCCTACCTATCCAGTCTTCTTAAATCAGAGTTCCCATCACAACCAGCAACATTAATGTCCTTCCTGTTCCATGAACAACATATTCCATGTCTTGACTCTCAATATTTTCTGCATCTGTCCCTGTGCTTTCGATATTCATCCTCTCAATATCTACCTATTGTCTTCCCTAAGTTCCTTTATGTCTCAACTAACATCTCATCTTCTTTAAAGCCTTTTCTACATAATCATAGGCAAACATGCTCTAAATAATTATTGATTAGAGGAATACAAATTAAAACATCTTTGAGATTTCATCTTACACCTATCAAGTTGGCTAAAATAATAGATGCCCCTCAATTGGGGAATGGCTAAGCAAGTTGTGGTATATGATTGTGATGGAATACTACTGTTATATAAGAAATGATGAGTTGGTCAATAGAAAAACATAGAAAGGCTTGGATCTATGAAGGAGGGTGTTATCCACCTCCAGAGAAAGAACTGACAAATAGAAATATGCCTAGTATGGTCTTACATATATGTGTATGTGTATATTTATATTTATATGTATGTTTATAGATGTGTATGTGTGTATGTATATATGTATACATATATGTATATATACATATGTATATGTATATTGTATGTGTATATATATATATATATATATATATATATATATATATATTCACATTTAATTGTAGCCTTCTCTAGGGTAAGGTGAGGAAGGAAAGGGAAAATAAAATAAAAAGGCTGCCTTCCTCAAACCCTCTTAATTCTAGCTAATTGTTCTCTCTTTTTCCCTTTGCTAATTATTTCTGGTTTATTCTGTATATAACCTATTTGTATTTTTTTTGCCTTTCCTATTCATTTGTGAGCTCCTTGAAGACACTAACTGTCTTTTGCCTCTTTTTGTAGCCCCAACACTTGGCACAGTGTCTGGCACATAATAAGTATTTATTGATTGGTTGATTGATTGAGGGAATGCATACAAAAGATACAAACCTAAGTGGAGACTAGAGAGAGAAGGAAAAGTTTACTAACTCTGCCTTTTTCTCTCTGTATCTTTCTTTATTTCTTACACTCAGAGCAAGACCCATAGTCTTACATGCACTCACACTTCACATACACATGCGCACACACACACATACACACACACACGCGCACACGCACACACATACACACACACACACACACACACACACACACACACACACACACACTTTTTATATCTCCCAAACAGAATAAAGAAAATGATCTTTAGACTGGGGGAAAAACAATAAAAATGTCTAATAGGGAGTTAATGCCCCCCAGATAAATTGGGAGCTAGGGAGAAAACATTTTACATGCCCTAGATGAGATCAGATGACCTGGCTCAACTTAGTTACACCTTTAGTTACTAAACAGAATTCACAAATGTGAATCACTATCCATTTTACAGATTCACAGATTTCAGAGTTGAACAAGGCTCCAGTGGCCTTTTAGTTCAATACATATCTGAAAACAAAAAGTGATATTTGAAATACCTGAGAAAATGGAAGAAGTATGAAAGAACTATGGAAGGGCAAATGCTTCATTAATCCCAAAGGTGAAGAAAAGAAAGAGTTAATTTTTTTTGGCTTTAGGTGAAATGCCTATATGTAATAATAATAGCAATTGAAATATTAATATTTCTATAATGTTATAATTCTGGCATAATACAACAAATTATTTCATTTTATATGTAAACCCTGTGAAGTATGCATTACTTTTTGGCCTATTTGCAGATGGATCAACTGAGTCTAAGAGAAGTTAAGTGACTTCTTCAGTATCACACAGGTAGTAAATATCCAGGACCATCTGAATCCAAGATTGACTATCTATCAACTTACAGTTTTAATTTTAATAATAATAGGATAATAATAATCTTTACAATTTATATAGTATCTGAAGGTTCTCAGTAATTTGATCCTCACAGCAACCTGTGATGTAGATACTCTTATTATTCTCATTTTAACAGTGAGGAAGCTGAGCCTGAGTGAATTCAAGTGTCTTGTCCAGGTTGGCATAAGTAAGTGTCCAAAGTCAAATTTGACCTCAGCCCTCCCTGACTCTCCCTCCAGCACTCTATCCACTACTTTTCTTGGCCAAAAAAGGATCTTTTTTTAAGCACAGCTTCATCTAGTATATGTCATGCCCAATAAATCTAATTTCCTTTTTTGGTCAGGGTTACTAGACTGCTACTTCATGAGTATGATAATAGCCAACATTGACATAGCACTTTAAGGTTTCTGAAATGCTCTACATGTACCATCTCATTTGATTCTCTCAACTATATAAGGTAAACTCTATTATTCACATTCACAGAAGAGGAAACTGAGGCTAAGAGACTTGTCCAGGATAACACAGCTATTAAGCACTAGAAAGGATTTGAACTCAGGACTTCCTGACTCCCTGTCCATCAGTCTATGCCCTTTGCTACCTTGTAGCCTTAATGCTAAAGATATGATTTACTAAGATTTTATGGAAGCAATTGACAAAGAAACTTATGTAATTCACATTGAAATCATGCAGAACTTTGGACACCATTAAGTATTTTGAGAATTAGTTGAAGGGCTGGACCCAAAATATAGACAGTTTTCTTCCTGATCTAATTTTCTCCTCCTATAGTTCAGTGTCAGTTTGGAAGGCAGTTTCTAGTAGACTACTTCTTCAGCATTATTGCTCAGTGACTCAGATAATGCCTTGGGGAGGAGGCTTATCAAATTTACAGATGACATAGAGCTAAAAGGATTTTAGCTAAAGCATTGTCATGGTTCAAAAATATCCTGACAGAATAGAACACTAGACTGAATCTAATGAGATGAAATATAATAGGGACAAATATAAAGTTTCACATTAGGGTTCGAAGATGGGAAACACAAAATTAGACAGCTATTCATCTGGGGGGTAAACAACAAGAATTTTAATGGCCTTCCAAGCCAAAATGCATTAACAAAAGAATATGACCTTTTTTTCCTTTTAAAAAGCCAGTGTGATCTTAGGTAACAGCAGCTGAGATACAACATCCATGAATAAGACAATGTTTCTGCCATACTCCATCCTATTTAGACAACTTTTGTTGCATGGCATTCAAATCTTGGCCCAAATTTTTAGGGAGGGCATTGACGAGAAAGCAAAGGAAGGCAATCAGGATGATGTATGCTTAAAGATCATTCCATGTGAGGATTTACTGAAAAAAACCCTTCAGATTGGTAGCCTAGGGAAGAGATGCAGAAAGCGCCGAGTAGCTTTTTAAAGTATTTGAAGGTCTATCACATGGAAGCAATAGCAGATTTGTTTAAGTTAGCCCTTAAGGAAAGAAGTAGTGCCAATGTGTGGAAGTTGCCAAGAGGCAAAATTAGGATTGATATGAAGAAACAACTTTCTGACAGTTCAAATTGACCAAAAGTGTAATGGGGCTACCTCGGGAGGGTATGAGTACTTGTCAACTAGAAATCTTTGAGAAAAAGCTGTTTGATTACTTGCTGGGTGTGTCACAGAGAGAATTTCATGTTCAGGCTCAGACTGACTAGCTGGACCTTTCCAACTCTAACATTTGCTAAAGGCAAAAAAAAAGAAAACAAAATAAAATAAAACAAAAACCATGCTGAGGTAATTGGGCAAAAAAATATACATGAAGAAAGAAACAAATTTTCCAGAAAGAATGACAGATGCAGTGTGTCTCTCAAGTAAAGTCAGGGCAAGCCAAGGTCAGCAGGGATAGGGTAAGACTGATGTTGGCAGAATTTTCAGTCAGTGGATGCATCTGAGGCGTATGAGTTGTGTGAGGACCAGTGAGTCAAGCCATAGCTATTCAAATGCTTGCTATGTGTCAGGAAGAGTTCAAGGCATTGGGGATTCAAAGAAAGGCAAAAGATAAGTCCCTGGTCTAAAGAAGTTCACAGAATATTGGGAGAGACTACTTGAAAACTATAAAGAGCAATCAAGGTATGTATAGTATAAACTAGATAGCACCTCATAGGGAAGGCACTAGCATTATGCAGGACTGGGGAAACCTTGTTGAAAAAGATAAAATTTTATCTGGGACTCAGAGGAAGCCAGAGAATAGAGACAAGGAGGAAGAGAATTCCAAGCATAGCAGACAACCAGTGAAAATGAATGGAATCTGGAGATGGAATGGTTCATGTGAGGAACAACAAGGAGTCCAGTGATACTGGATCATAGAGTACAAGGAGGGGAGTGAGATGTAAGAAGACTAGAAAGGTAATGAGTACATTGGTTATGAAAGGCTTTGAATGCCAAATAGAGGATTTTATATTCTACCTTAGAGGTAATAGGGAATCATTGAAGTTTATTAATTGGGGGTTTGGGGAGAGAGACCAACCAGGAGGACAATACAGGTGTGAGGTGATGAGATCCTACAGCATGTTGGTGGTAGTGTCAGAAGAAAGAAATGGATGTATGTTAGAGATGTTATGAAGGTAGAATCAACAGGACTTGGAATCTGATTGTATGTGAGGGGAGGAGAAGAAAGGGAGACTGAAGAGTCAAGGATGATCTTTAACTTAGGTTGTAATTGGAAGAATGGTGATACAGTTTGTATGGGTGTCTAAATGCATACATTGTACCTCCAACTTAACCTCACCTCACATATCATAGACCCCCATCTCTCCTTCAAAAGTCTATTCAGCATGAAAACTATTCATTCCCCTAACTTCTGTTACTGCTTTCCACCATGCACCCCCCCCAAATAACTTCCATTTATTTTGTATATTCTCATTTTTAAAAATGTTATCTCCTCTGAAAGGAAGAAACCTTTTTGAGGGCAGAGACAGTGCCATTTTTGGCCTTGTATACTCACTATGCTCCCTAGCATACTCTCTGATACATAGTATGTTCTTAATAAATGATTATTTCATTCTTTGGTTAGATGATAGAATTTTAGAAGTAGAAGAGATATTAGAGATCATAATAGCTCAATTTCCCCATCCTTCATTTTTATTGTTTATTTTTCAATGAATAAAAAATTATTTCCTCTCTCTCCTATCCACTATTCCATTGGAAACAAATGAAAAGAAAAAACAAAATCTTGAAAACAAACATCCAGATCAAGCCAAAAAATTCCTTCATTGGCTATGGCCAAAATATATATATTTCTTATTCTCTAGCCTGAGACCATCACCTCGTTGTTAGCAAATGGGAAGCAAGTTTCATTGTGAGTACTCTGGAATCATGGTTCTTCATTGCATCAAGCTGCTTGTCCTTTATAATATTTTTGTTTTTGTATAAATTGTACCCCCTCATTCTGCCTTACTTCATTTTTATCAATTGATACATCTTTCTAGATCCCTCTGAAACTATCCTTTTTATCATATTTTATTATAATACAATAATATTTCATTATATAAATGTTACACAATTTGTTCAATCACTCCCCACCTCATGGGCTCTTCCCCAGTTTCCAGTTTTTTCTTTTGCCACAACAAAAAGTTGCTATAAATACTGCTGCAAATATAGATACTTTCCCCTTTTTTGTCCTTTTAATGTATAGGCCTACTACCACTATTGTTCGATTAAAGGGTATGCATAGTTTAATAACGTTGAGCATAGTTCTAAATTACTTTCCAGAATGACTTGAACAATTCACAGCTATACCAACATTACATTAATGTATTTGTTTTCCCACAGCCCCTCCAATTTTTATCAACTCCTTCTTCCCTCCCTCCCTCCCTTCCTTCCTTCCTTCCTTCCTTCCTTCCTTCCTTCCTTCCTTCCTTCCTTCTTTCCTTTCCTCTTCCTCTTTTCTCTCTCACTCTCTCCCTTCCCCCCTTTTCCCCCTTCTCTCCTACTCTTTTTGTTTCTTTCTTGCAAATTTTGCCAACTAATGTTGTATAAAATGGAACCAAAAGATGCCTTAATTTGTATCTCTATGGCTGTTGCTTACTTGGAAAATTTCTTCTACATTGATAGCTTGGATTCTGAAAACTTCTAAATACTTCTTCATATTCTCAACCTTTTTTCAACTGGGGAATATATTTGGATGGAAATAAGAACTTTGTCAGAGAAACTTCCTGCAGAGATTCTTACCAAAGCACCTTCTTCCCTTCTCATTTTAGATGTTTTGTTTTTATTTGTGTAATTTTTTAATTTTATAAAATCAAACTCTATCTATCTTTTGCTTGGTTATGAACATTTCCCCTATCTATAGAAATGAAAGGCAAATTTTCTCTTGCTCCTCTAATATATTTAGATTGTCACCTTTAATCTCTAAGTCATGTATTCTTTTAGCACTTATCTTGGTATATGGTGTGAGATATGAATCTATATCTACTTTCTTCCAGAATGATTTCCAATTTTCCAACAATGTTTTGGGTGAGGTTTTAACCACTTTTGAATAAGCTACAGCCTTTGGGATTATGAAACATCAGGGTACCTCATTTTACAGATGAATTAATTGACATCCAGAAAGGAAAAATAAATTACTTGTCCAAGGTCATAAGTAATAAGGCATAGTGGTGTATTCAAAATCAGTCTTATAACTCCATATATGGTGTTTTTTTTCCTATTTTATACCACTGAGCCATGACTGTTATATATAGGGCATTGTACTTGGCCCTGAGGGATGTTATAGTCAAAATAAGGGAAACCAAAGTACAAAGTTCCAAGAACAATCAATTTATCAGTAAAGCACATATTTACCAATAAATAAGATCTCAGCTTCCTCAACAAACCTAAGATCCTGGGCAGGGGTGGGGGTGGGGGTGGGGGTAGGGATGGGAATATCAACTTTTTATAGTTTTTTAGGGATGTGCAGAACAAAGGACTTCATAGGTGGGGGAAAAGTTATGATTGGTTACAGAGCTGAGGAATGGGAGGGGTCAATATGATTGTTTGGAAATTGGGAACAATAGACTAGCAGCAACCTCCTTCTCCCTTCCTGCGACTATTATATCTTTATTACCTGAATAAAGTATACCTCAGTTAATGGCTTACCTATATTAATGTTAGAGTAACTGAGGGATCAAGGTAGAAGGACTTTAAAGATTATATCTGAATTTTTCTGAGGAATGCCAATAATTTTACAGAATTAGTAAAGAGGACTATCACATATACACCCCTCCCACAACCAGACTGCTTCTGAGGTAAAGGCATCATTTCTTTCAAAAATTTCCTGTATTCTTACAATCACTTTGATTATGTATTTGTTTTTTAAAAATGATCCATTTACAGTTAATTGATTTTGTCCTATAAACCGCTTGAGTCATGATTCTTTGTCTCAGGACTTAGTTCAGAAATTCACCCAACATTCCCCCTCACACAACTTTAATATAATGATTTAAATCAAATCCTGGAGCAGCAGAGACAATAAAAAGCTGAAGCGAATTTATAAAATAGTAATAGTATATAAAACTCATAAAAAATAAGAGCCATTCCCCAATTGATAACTGGTTAAAGGATATAAATAGACAGTTTGCAGAAGAAATCAAAGCTACATATAATCACATTAAAAAATGCTCCAAGTCACTATTGATTAGAGAAATGCAAATTAAAACAACTCTAGGGTACCACCTTATGCATGTCTATAAGATTGGCTAATATAACAGAAAAGGAAAATGACAAATGTTGGAAATGATGTGAAAAATTGGATACTAATGCATTGTTGATGGAGTTGTGAACTGATCCCATCATTCTAGAGCTTTGAACTATGCCCAAAAGGCTACAAATCTGTGCATACCCTTTTACTCAGCAATACCACTACAAGGTCTGTATCCCAAAGAGATAAAAAAGGAAAAGGAAAAGGACCTATATGTATAATAAATACTTATAGCAGCTCTTTTTGTGGTGGCAAAGAATTGAAAATTGAGGGAATGTCCATACATTAGGGAATGGCTGAACAAGTTGTATATGATTTTGATCCTATATACTGTGATATGAGACATGATGAACTAAATGGTTTCATAAAAACCTGGGAAGACTTATATGAACTGATACAAAGTGAAGTGGGCAGAACCAAAGGAACATTATAGACCATGATAGCAATAGTATATGATGATCAACTGTGAATGACTTAGCTATTCTTAGCAATCCAAAACAATTCTAAAGCATGTATGGTGAAAAAATACTATCCACCTCCAGAGTAAGAACTGATGGAATCTGAATACAGATCAAAGCATACCTTTTTCACTTTATTTTTCTTGTGGTTTTGATTTGATCATCTGTCTTGGTCTATGTTTTATTTTGCAATATGGCTAATATGGAAGTGTGTTTTACAAGACTTTGCATGTATAATCTATATCAAATAGCTTGCTTTCTCAAAGGAAGGAAGGGAGAGAGGGAGAGATGGATAAAGGGAGAATGTTTAGAACTCAAAATTTTAAAAAAGTTAAATGCTTTTGCATGTAATTGAGAGATATTTAATGAAATAAAAATATATTGAATTAAAAAGATACCATAATAGAATTTGTTGTCCGTATACAAATGGGGTAGTGAATTTTGTAATGGGGTTTATTTGGTTATGGGGAATAGTGTTTTTCAGGTAATATATACTTTCTTTACAATACCCCAATCGGGCTAAGGCTCATCTTGAATGGCTTGGGAGTAAGGGTCATCAGATTGTAGATTTATAGCTAGAAGGGCCTTAGAAGAACATCAAGTCCAAACACTTCATTTTATAGGAGAAGAAACTGAGGCACAGGGAGATTAAGCAACTTGTTCAGTGTCATACAGGTAATTAAGTACCTGAAGTGGGAGTTAAATGCAGCTCTTCCAGATTTAAGTGTAACACTCTAACCCATCCTCTATGCTGTGGTGGCAGGGGCAATTTGGGAGGTATTCTGAGATTAGCTTCTATTTAAACTCTATGTGCTTTATATGCACTTTTTTTTCATGTTTCCACTTCCATTAAAATGTTAGCTCCTTGAAGGCAGGAATCTATTTTGGCCTTTTTTATATCATCAGTCTTTCTTATAGCCACTGTCTGGAACATATTAAGTACTTAAGAAATGCTTATTGACATCTAGATCTATTAAATAGGTATAATGATGCTTTTGCTAATTAATTTCTAAGATTAGTATTAAGAAAATGTTTTGCTAAACTAAAATGGTTATAGAAATTTGATATAGTCATACTTTTCTCCCCCCCCCCTTACTGGCTTATATCATTGATTGAGTTAATAACCTCTGAGAAAGCTATCTGTGTGGAACTGTGGGAATCATAGCCACAAAAAAAAGAGAATGAAAAACATGAATTTCCCAGACTATGACATGTAGCTGCATGGGTAGCCTGTCAGATTATCTCATTAATATGCATATTGTGGACAACCACTTCAGAAAAACAATCAAGTGGATCTAGAATTAAATAGAAGGAAGAGAAGAGAGTGGGATGGGTGTATTTAGGAAACAGAAAAAGTATATTCAGTGATCCCCAGAGGCTCACTGCCAAAAATAACACACACACATTTATACAGACACATACAAACATGCCCACATAAATACACACACACACACACACACACACATACACAAATACACACAAAGAGGCTGAGGACTTTCACAGTGATATTCTCTAGTGAAGGCCTACTATAAAAAGGATGAATCATTTCAGATGCATTTATATGTAAGTGTGAAAAAAGAGTTGCATGGGGGTAGGTAGCTAGGTGGCACAGTGACTACAGCACTGGCTCTGGAATCAGGAGGATCTGAGTTAAAATATGGCTTCAGACACTTACTAGCTGTGTGACCCTGAGAAAGTCATTTAACCCTGATTGCCTCCCAAAATAAGGAAGGAAGAAGAAAAGAATAGCATGGGAGAGTGTTGGAATCTTCATTGAGGAAAGGACTGGTCATGTTAATGAATATATGGATCTAAGGAGATAGTGTTACATTCTATAGAGATATTAGGAAAGTCTAGAGGGGAGGGGGCAGTTTCCTGGTTGCCACTGAGGGACAAGTTCAACACATTCGTTTACTTGTATTTCTATATGTACATCTTCAGATGAATCACTTAATGCCTTACAACCTCAATTTCCCCATCTGTAAAATGACAAATATTAGAGAAAATGACCACTAAAGTACTGTCCAGTTCAAAATTTTGTGGCTGTGCTCTATAATCAGTAATTTGTTCTAAAATTTGTCTGGGAGGCTATCTTGATTACTTATTCCATAAAAGCAAGGGTGAGTTTCTCTTGAGACAGATCCTTAGAGGTATTCACCTCTGCCTGGGCCTTGAACTCTGTTCATTTGTCAGAATATTCCATAACAAAGAGATCAGTGATATATAAATCATAAAATCCTTATTAGAATTATAACTCTAAGTGGGTTACCCCACCACCCTCCTATATCCCAGGATGTCCCTCCTCTACCAATTTGCAAAATAGGTATAATTCATTTGGAAGCTTCCTTCCTAGGCCTAAAATATTTCCTCAAATACAGGTCGGAGGCACCTAAATTTCAGTCTCAGCTCCATCTTCAGAGGGCACTAGCCCCCTCAGCTTTGGAAAATCCTTCAAATTTGGTGAACTCTGAGTGACTGGGCGAGCAGCCAGAGAAATGGCCTGGGGAAACTTAGTAATACTAAAGACTTTGTCAGGTCTTTGTTATTTGATTTATCATTTAAAATAGTTATTGTTTTTTATGGAAATGCATAGAAATTGCCTCTGAATCATACTTTGATTCATTCGGTCATTTATTCATTCAGCTGTGTCATTGTTGAATAGAATGGAGGTGCAGATAAAATTGAAACAAAACAAAACAAAGCAAAATTGATGATCCAGAATATAATATTTCCAGTCCCTGCCTAACAGCCAGGCACTGGCTCATCCCACTGAGTTTATGGCTTCCTGATCAGGCCATTTGTGTTACTGTGGGACCAGACTATGAAGATTCAAATCTGTGCGGACCTGATTCTTTACTGGACTTAAAGAAAAAGATGGACGTGTATACATTTATATTATTATTCTATTTATTCACAAATGTATAAATAGCTACCTACATTTAAGGCAGTGAAAGGTGCTATGAAGAAATATGTCACCAAGGAATTTACAATAAATTTGAGGTGAAAAGCCCTACTAGAAGGGGAAAAAATGTTATTTAGAAACACAATTCATAATACAAGATCATCCTCTAGGGAAGAAATGACAAATGTCCCTATGGTAGATACCATGTGTTTGATGTATTCAGAGGAAAGGAGAGAGACAAGTTTGCACTAGGGGACCAAGAAGGATTCTTGGAAAAAGTGGGACTCTGAATGGACATTATAATTCAGATGTATGATGCAGAAGGGGCATGCTATTGTGAATAAAGCTAAAAACTGATGCGCTTTCTCACACACACACACACACACACACACACACACACACACATACACACACACATGCACACGCACACACACCAACAGAGAGGCTTATGGAAACATGTGGATCCAGAGGGATCAGAGAGAGAAGAGAAGGCAAAAAAGGAGGTAGAAAGGATCATAGTATCTGAGAATCATAGAATTAGAAGATTTCCTCCTATCACCTTGCCCAAATCCTTCACTGTACAGATGAGAAAACAGGCCTGGAGAGTACACATATACACATACGCATACACAGATATACAAATTACAAAAAGACAAAAAATTATTTCCACAATGCACAAAGAGAAATCCTTTCCCACATGTTGCAAAGTCACCTGTGCAGGAAGATACACACAAAAGACCTTATATAACTAAAGAACACCTGTAGTGGAAATATATGTGGCTGAAGTATAGAAACACATTTAAGAGTTATGTTTGATCAGTAGAAACATGGCCAAGGCAACTCAGATCTTCATGACTGTAGACCTAATGGTTGATGGCTTTTAGTGTTGTCCTCTGACAGCTTTCTCTTAAATATCTCCATGTTTCATGGTCTCCAAGATTCTCTGTGATATCAGTTTCTGGTTTTCATTTTTTCAGAACCACCTGCTGTCCATCCCATATCCAATTTAGTAAAGGAAAACAAACAAACAAACAAAAAAAAAACCTAAAAATACCTCTTCCTGATGAGGGCAGACTGGCAGTTCTCTCGATATAATTCCATCTGTTAACCAAATAACCCAGCTAAGGGGTGTGAAATGGAAGTCAGGAAGAAAGCACTCAAGATGTAGTTAAGGCAGTTTTTAGGCTCCCTGATCTGGGGCAGAATAAAAAACCATCACCTCAGACTATCAGATAAACTAATAGAAATTCCTTATTAAGTCCTGATTAACCCCTTATATGGAGCCTGTGACACCAAAACCCACTTTAAGCATCCCTGTAAGAGGGTCAATTTGGAGGTCAGGGTTATAAAACATATTTTTCTCCCAACATCTTCTCTTGATTGCTATGTAAATGACTCTAAGTACTCAAGAAAGCCAAAGAAGAAGTAAAGACCCATACTTTTGATTTTCTCATTTATATATTTTTTTAAAAATATTTTTTCAGTATTCTAGAGAGTATATACAGATATGCATGCACATATATGCACAAATACACATTTACATATGTATGTTTCTGTATATTATTTCTGTATATGGAAAGGGAAGAAAGGAAGAGAGACAGACAGACAGACAGAGACAGAGACAGAGAACCTTCTTTTTGGAAGAGTTTTTTCCTAAGTTGTATTTTTTTAACCTCTAGTTTGTCTTCCCACATGGAAGGAACATAATAATTCAGGATAATAGAAAAGAAACACTCAACTCAACCAGTGATGGATGTGACCCGAAATCATTCAGTTCAGGGACTCATCAATAAGATAGAGAGAGTCAATAAGAAGGTGAAGTGTGACCCAGTCTGACTTTTAGTTCAGGCAAATTACTTTGGTGGCTGAATGGAGGATATATTGGATTTGGGAGAAACTTGAGTCAGGCAGACCCACCTGCAACCTATTCCAAGTTCACGTGTGAGGTGATAAAGTTCTGCACCAGAAGGGGTGGCAGTGTCAGAAGAGAGAAGGAGACAAATTCCAAAAGTGTTTTGGAGACAAAATCAATAAACTTTGGCAAGATCACTAGATTGGTTGATTATGTTAAATTGAAATGATTTGTACAAAAAAAGCCAATGCAACAAAAATTAGGAGGGAAGCAGAAAATTGGGAGAAAATCTTTACAACTAGTATCTCTGATAAAGGCCTCATTTCTAAAATATACAGGGAACTGAGTGAAATATATAGGAATACAAGCCATTCCCCAATTGAGAAATAGTCAAAGGATATGAACAGGCAGTTTTCAGAGGAAGAAATTAAAGCTATCTATAGGCATATGAAAAAATACTCTGGATCATTACTGATTAGAGAAATGCAAATCAAAACAACCCTTAGATACCACATCTCTCCTGTCAGATTGGCTAAAATAACAAAACAGGAGGATGATAAATGCTGGAGAGGATGTGGGAAAATGGGAACATTGTTACATTGCTGGTGGAGTTGTGAGATGCTCCAGCCATTTTGGAGAGTAATTTGGAACTATGCCAAAAGGGCCATAGGAATGTTCATACCCTTCGACCCAGCAATACCACTTCTAGGGTTATATCCCAAAGAAATCACACAAGAGGTAAGGGGATCCATATGTACAAAAATATTTATAGTGGCTCTTTTTGTGGTAGCCAAGAATTGGAAATCAAAGGGATGCCCATCAATTGGGGAATGGCTGAACAAGCTGTGGTATATGAAGGTAATGGAATGCCATTGTGCCACAAGAAATGGGGATGATATGGACTTCATAACAACCTGGAAAAACCTACACGACATAATGCTGAGTGAGTGGTGCAGAGCCAGGAGAACATTGTACACAACCACAGATATATGGATTCCGTGAGGACCAACCCTGATGGACTTCGCTCTTCTCAGCAACACAAGGTGCAAGCACAACTCCAGAGGACTCATGATGGAGAATGCTATGTACATCCAGAGAAAGAACTATGAAGTTTGAATGCAGATTGAGGCACACTTCATGCTCACCTTTTTTTCTTCTCTTTTGTTTTTGTTTTGTTTTTTGGGGGGGGGGTTTGATTCATTCCATTGGTCAGAATTCTTCTCCATAACTTGACTAGTGTATAAATTAATTCAATGTGAAGTTATACATGGTAGTTATATGAGATTCCATGCCATCTTGGGGAGGGAGGAGGGAGGGAGGGGAGAAAATCTGGAACTCAACATTATGTAGAACCGTGTGTTGTAAACTAAAAAGAAAAAAAAGAGATCATTACTACATTTTGAGAGAGCAATTTCTGTGGAATAATGAGATTAGAAGCCAGATTGTAAAGGGTTAAGAAGAGAGCAAGAGGAAAGAAAGTGGAGACACCTACTGCAGATGGTCTTTTCCAGAACTTTAGCCGCAAAAGACAGAAAATATATGGGATCATAATTAGGAAAGATAAAAAGAACAGGTCTTTTGAGGACAGGAGGGATGTGGCAATGTTTTTAGGCCGTAGAGGAGTAGCCAGTAGAGATGGAGAGATTGAAAGTACATGATGGACTTGGTATGAAAGGGGGCAATTTGTTGGAATGGAAAGGGATTACTTGAGCATGTAGAGGGTTTAGCCTTGGTAAGAAGTAAGGCCACCTCATTATGTGAGACAAGGTTGAAGGAGGAGATGGTGGCTGAAGACATATGAGTGATATGAGATGAGGAAGAGGAAAGAAGAGGGGACTCACAGTGAAGGCTCTCTTTTATTTCTGCTAATTATGAAGCAAAAGTATCAGTTGAGGAGGTGAATATGAGGGGAGCCATGGAAAATTTGAGGGTGGATGAAAAGGTATGGAAGAGACCCTGTGGAGAGTGGGATAGTGAATTGAAGAGGGTGGTGTAGTTGGATGGCCTAGCAGCCGTAAGGGCCTAGTTGAGGGTGTGTAAAATAAATTTGAAGTGGACCTAATCAGAATGGTTGTATAATGTTTTTTCACCTTCATTCTTCAGAACAGTGTATATGAATGAAAGTGGAGGGTGGTGGAAGTGATCTGAGACTGAGACTTAACAGCACATAATAGGCTAAATGATAAGGGGGCTGGGAACTCAATAGAAGAGGACATTATAGATTTTAATTGCTTCACCAACAGGTTAAGATAGAGAAAAGAGGAAACAGCGAGTGATGAACAGGTAGTAGAGAAGTAACCAGAAGAGATGGAGAGATTGATGGCCTGGTAAATGAATTGGGAGGTCAAAGTATTCAAGGTTAAAATGTGAATGAAGTATGTTGTTTTCTAAGGGAAGGTGAGAAAAAAGGTAGAAAGAGATGGGGATTTTATAACTCAGATATGGAGATAGTACATTTGTGAGTGATGGCAAGATCAAAGGCATGACCATCTTTATGTATGATGGAGATGGAGTTGATTGTCTTAATGCTGAGGAGCACTCCAAAAGAAAACCATAGTAAAAAGTCCCACTTTGCTTGCCATTCCATAGAAGTAGGGAGAAAACCTGAAAGCAGCAATATGAAGAAATGAGTATTCCAATTACCCAGCCTTGACCAGTGAGCCATGAGTATTCATCATCTACAGATCTCTGGCCAGCCAGACATGGCTCTTTAGGGCAGAATTCTCCCAGGGGTAGATGTTCTCCTCTGAAAAGCTATCACAGAAATCAACCCCTACTGGAAAACCAGCACCCAACTCAGGTGTCATCAAATTCACAAGGCATTCAACAAGGCTGGAAATATCCATCTCTCAGGATCACTATTTGGCTACCATTACAAAGGTGATAAATGTCAAAAGAGGCACTGAGGTACCAGGAATTAAGGGTTTGGGGTCTAACCTCTGCCTAACCTGGGCAAGCCCATGTTCTTGTCATGCGTGTGCAGTTTTCACTACTAATGTGAAGAAAGTAGAGAGAGGCACTCCCCTCTTTTCTGGAAGTCCAAGGCAGACTCTTAAATAACAATCAAAAGAGGGAGAGGGGATGAGAGGAAATTGTTTCTCACTGATTCCTCTTATAGTCTAGCGAGGGAGAAGCTCTTCCTGTTTTATTTTTTAAAAGCCATTTTTAAAATATTAATTGATTTATTTTTAGTTTTCAACATTCGCTACCATAAAATTTTGAGTTCCAAATTCTCTCCTCCTCTCTCTCTCTTCCCCCTACCCCAAGATGATGTGCAATCTGATAGAGGCTCTACATTTACCTTCATATTAAACATATTTTCACATTAGTCATGTTAGAAAGAAAAATTAGAACCAATGGGAAGAACCACGAGAAAGAAGAAACAAATGAGAGAGAGATTCAGAGAGAGAATAAATAGTCCGCTTCAATCTGTATTCTGACTCTATACTTCTCTTTCTAGAAATGGATAGCATTTTTCATCATGAGTCCTTTGTAGCTGTCTTAGATCCTTGCATTTCTAAGAAGACCCAAGTCTATCAAAGTCAGTCATCACACAATGTTACTGTTACTGTGTACAATGTTCTCCTGTTTCTGCTCACTTCACTCAGCATCAGTTCATGTAAATCTTTCCTGGTTTTCCTGCAGTCCACCTGGTATTCATCATTCCTTATAGCACAATAATATTCCATTACATTCATACATCACAACTTGTTCAGTCATTTCCCAATTGATGGGCATCTTCTCAATTTCCAATACTTGACAACCACAAAAAGAGATGCTATAAATATTTTTGTACACGTGGGTCCTTTTCCTCATTTTTATGATCTCTTTGAGACACAGACTTAGAAGTGGTGTTGCTGGGTCAAGCCCTTTGGGCATAATTTCAAATTGCTCTCCAGAATGGTTGGATCAGTTCATAACTCCACCAACAACTTATTAGTGTTCCAATTTTCTGACATCTTCTCCAACATTTATCATTTTCCTGTTCTGTCATGTTAGTCAATCTGATAGGTGTGATGTGGTACCTTAGAGTTGTTTTGATGTGCATTTCTCTAATCAATAGTGATTTAGAGCATTTTTTGTATGACTATGGATAGCTTTAATTTCTTCCTCTGAAAACTGCCTGTTCATATCCTTTGACCATTTATCAATTGGGGTATGACTTGTATTCTTATAAATTTGACTCAGTACTCTATTTATTTCAGAGATGAGGCCTTTATCAGAGACATTGATTGTAAAAATTACAAATCATTTTTAAGAAAGGTTTCAGTCATGGAAGAGCATAAGGACCAGTAAAGGGTCCCTGTTTACAGATTTTGTTAAACAACAGACCTGAATTTGTGCCTCTACCTCCAGATATGTCTTAGTACATTTTCAGTCCCATTCTCTCTTGTTACACACACACACACACACACACACACACACACACACACACACACACACATACACACACACACACACACATATATATATATATATATATATATATATATATATATATATATATATATATATATATATATATATATATATATATATATATACAGCCCCTCCCACTCGCTGCTTCATACAATGGCAACCAGGGAAATGGAAGTATCAGAATACAGGTAGACAGTCATTATCTATAATCCTCTGACAGTTTATGACTTTTGGCTTTGAAAGAATTTCTTTCCAGTGCAACCTGTATATAGAATACACAAATAGCAAAGCACAATACTACTAGTCAAGAAGGAAGGGAATCACCAAGGTCCTTATTTCTGCTGACTTGTTCAGGGCATAATGGCGGCTCATGGTTAGATACATTATCTACTTTCCTTCATAAAGGTCCATGACTCATCCTCTTTCTCTGACAGCTAAGCTAAAATGGTGCTATCTCTTCCTTCTTGATTTTGGTCATGTGTCTTTGAGCTTGAATTCTCTTTTTGCCATCTCTAGAAATTTCTCTTTTATGAAAGTTCCTTCAAATTAAAAATAGATGGGAACTCTGAGAAATGGCTACCATAGAAGATATGTTTGTTACTCAAATCTCTAGAGTAAAAATGGGGGAAGGTTTACATATAAACAATATAAACACACATGCATATGCCAGCACCCACATTCTACTTTTCATTTTGTTGATTAATGTGATTGTTAGATTTTTATTAAAAATAAACCTATGTTAGAATAAGGGAGATGATGATCCTATTTTCCTCTAGCCATATCACATCTGGAATCCCATGTTTAGTTTGGGAATAATGATTTAGGAAGCATATTGACAAGCTGAGGAATGTGTAAAGGAAAACAACTAGGATGATGATGGTAAGACTGGATATAATAGCACATAAGGGTCAGTTAAAAGAACTGGGGCTATTTAGTCTATGCAAGAGAAAGCTCAGATGAAGGGCTATGAGTGGAAGCGAGATCAGACTTCCTCCTTTTGGTCACAGAGGACAAAACTAAAAATAGTATGAAGAAATTAGAGGCAGATTTCAGTTTAGCATAAGGAAGAACTCCCTAAGAATTCATAGTAGCCTTACAACAGGGTGAGAATTTTATTAAGGAGTGTAGCCTCCATCTTAGATTCCCAAATCAGAGGACATCTATCAAGTGTGCTATAGGTAACATTCCTTTTTTTAGGAAGGTATCTGGATTCAATGGCTTTTGATATCCCTTGTAGCTCTGAGATGCTATTTTTCTATGACTATCCTCAGCTCTCTATTTCCACAACCCAATGAAGTGGAATTCATTCTATTTTGTTTTACTGTGCTGCTTTGATTTTTATCTTATTCATTTTATCTATGTTTGTATTTTGGAAGTCTTTGAGGTCAATGTTTCTAATTTAAAATAGGAATCATAAGGTCTTTCTCCCATTTTCCCTTTAGGGAATGAACATAAAGGGGCTTATGGCATTTCTCCTGATTCTTGTGATGGGATTGGGTGTGTGTGTTTTTGGTTGTTGTTTTTTGTAATGGGATTAATATGTAGTTGTTTTGCTACAGTCACATGCTATTGTTCAAACTATGTAACAAACTATACAAAATCTAAGAGTCCCAGGATTTTAAGGAATTCAGAGATCAAGGATGCCCAGAAATCTCCACTACAATATCACCAACAGGTGGTCATCTAACCTCTGCAGGAAAGCCTAATGCCTCCTAAAATATCCTGTTCTACTATTGGATGTTACTGATTTTAGGGAGTTGTTTTTTTTGTACAGAGTTGAAATCTGTTTTTATAAATCTTCTACATTGTTCCTCATCTTACCACTCAAGTCCAACAGAATTAATTTAATCCCTCTTCCATGAGAGCCCATCAAAGAATTGAAACCAGTTCCATTGCCACACACTCCAGATTTCTCTGGATTGAATATTCAGAGTTCCATCAACTGAGGATCATATGTCATGTCTGTGGAGTATCTCTGCACTGTAGCCTTCTCAATCTGAATATACCCCAATTTGTCAGTATCCTGTATAAAATGTACACCCATAACTAGACAAGGTTATCTGGATATTGCCTGAACAGGGAAGAGTAGAGTGTGATGCAGCAGGGTATAATACAGGGGTAGGGAGCCTGTGGCCTTGAGGCCACATGTGGCCTTCTAGGTCTTCAAGTGAAGCCTTTTTACCAAGTCCAAGTTTTACAGAACAAATCCTTTTATTAAGGGGATCTGTTCTGTGAGGTTTGGATTCAAAGTACTGCCCTTGAAGACCTAGAAGGCCACATGTGGCCTCAAGGCCTCAGGTTCCCCACCCCTGGTGTAGTGGAAAGAGCCCTGGGATTGGAATGAGAGGACTTGAGTCTGACCTCTACATCATTGTTGACCCAGAGCCTCTGTGCCAGAGTGGATAGATGTCAAGCTTTACAGTCAAGAAGACCTGCGCCTGAGATACTCTGCTGGTATTAACCGTGGACAAGTTTGCCTTCTAATTGTTCAAGACAATTCTCTGAGACTATAAATTGAAGCTTAGTTGTCTATCTACATCAGGAGGAGAAATTGTCATGTTGGCATTTTCTTACACAGAAGAAAATGTATTTCTGTAACAAATGAAGAAACAAATAAACAAAAAAAAATACACTAGAATCTCAGAGATGTAAGGATCCTTCATATTCAAGTATTTTAAGCCCTGTATTGCATGTAGTAATCTCTCTCAGAGTATGATTGGTTTTTATGATTTCTTGGTTCTAGTTCTCCCTCCACTCTTATCTTTTAATTTGTTCATTCTCCTTTTTCACCATCATCCTTTCTCTAATTATGTCTAAGGCTTAGAACGATCTGCTTGACCTGGCTTACCTTACAACCAATGATACATGAGCCCTAAGAGGTATTTCATTTTCTCACTCCACAAGAATTATTATTATTATTATATCATTATACCATATTATATATAATATGTATTATTATATAATATATAATATTATATATTATTATAACACATAATAAAATTAATCATTATTTCTGAATGGTTAACAGTTTTTAGCCCATAAGCATGTGTGGAAAATTCAGTAGACAGAGATGTATTTAGATGCTTTAAGATCTATTTATCCTCCATTTTGTGTGAGCAAAGCCTTCCTATCTGGATAGCAGAGATAGTCGAGAATTGGGAAACTGCTCCATTTGGCTGTGCTAGCTTTCCACAGTCCAAAGAACACTCTGTTCCCAGGAAGGCTGGCCAACACAAGGCCCATTTACAGCTTAACTGTGTGATTGTCCCAGGACTAACGTTGTCACCGTCCATGCTACGCCATCTGGATGCATCCCATTGGTTTGTGTTAAGGCAGTCACATCACATTAGCTGTATCATCCAACATCACTCTGCACTGCTGGGCAAGTGCAATCTGATATAGAGGTCACTGGGGAGCCAGGAAGAAAGATGATTTCAGAGAATGGCCATGAAGTGAAACATTTCATATATGGAAACATTCAGTAACCCATAGCACTTGAGCAACCTCGTACTGATGCTCTGGGTTGGCTATTAGCAAAACTGGGGGGTAAGAGAAGGCAGCCTTCGATGCTTTTCTAAATCTCTTTCATCCTATTTTTGGTGCATGTCCTTTATCACTCAGAGCTGTCCCCTGCTCCGGGTTTCTGATGGTACAATCCCACATCCCTAAACTCCTCTTCCTTCTCAGATCTTACTTTCCTATTTTTCCTTTTCTCAATAATGATCACAATAGCTGACATTTACACAGCATAGTGTTTGGTAAAGTGGTTTATATTGATGAATTCATTTAGACCTCGTAAGAACCCTTTGAGGCAAATGAAACTGAAGCTCTAAGAGGTTATAATTTGCCCATGGTCACACTGTCAGGATGTGGTCACAACAGGATTTCAACCCAAGATTTGCTGACTTGAAATCCAGCACTCTATCGTAACTCTCCATATCAGATGATACATAGAGAGTAGAAATCGTAGAGAGTATAACCTATTCATAAATTGTAATCACCTCTAAAAATTTCTGATAAGGTACCAGCTCCCATGGCAAAACCTCCAAAAATAATGAACCTATTCTAACTAAAAGAAGATTTTCCTATCATTGCTAAGCTCTAATAAAAGGATCATATAAGCTCTAATAAAAGGATCATAGAATCAGAGATTTGTAAGCAACCTCAGTGGTCATGCAGTCTAGCCCCGTAATTTAACCAAAAAGCCAACTAACACCCAGGAAGGTTAAATATGTTGTCTGCCATCACATAGCTGTAGCTGACTAATAAAGTTGTTTCAAACCCAAGTCCTCTGGCTCTAAACACAGAGTTCTATTTTTCTCTATATTGAGCCAAAATTGGTCTTTTACCTGTTTCAACCCACTACTCCTAGTTCTACTCTCTGTGGCTAAGGTAAAGAATCCCATCTCTTTTGGGACAACAAGAAAACAAAACATGGATTTTTTGCCCATTAAGGAAGACCAATGCATGCAGTAGGGGATGGAGGGGGAAGGGGGGAGTTGTCAAAAGGAGGTAAACCATTGTTAAAGAACTTTTAAATATTTATAGCTACTCAACAATGGAATGGACTTTCTTGTAGTGAATTCTTTAACACCTGAGGGATTCAAATAGTGATTAGCCTTGAGTTCATGTCATATTAGGACTGGTTGAAGAAATTAGATATAGTTAGCAAAGAGAAAATAAAATTTGTGGGAATATGATTGGTATGTCCAAATATGTGAAGTGCTATCATGTAGAGGTGGGATCTAAGTTGTTCTATTTAGCCTCAAAGGCTATGCATGGAAGTTTCAGGGATGTAAATTTAGGAGTGATGTCAGGAAAATCTTATGAAAAATTAGAACTGTCCAAAAGTGGAATGACCTCCTTCAAGAGGTGGTAGGTATCCACTATTTGGAGGTCTTCAGGTAGAGGGTGGATGACCATCAGTCTGTTATACTATAATGGGACGTTCCTTCATATACGAACTGGAGAATGAAGTCCCATTTGGTCCCCTAATTCTAATTCTATAATTTTGTGATTTAAAGGTTGCTTTTAATATTTCAATTCTGTGACTATGGAAAGAAAATTGGAAACAGAGGAAAGGACAGGGGAGGAGAGGAGAGGAGAAAGGAGGGTAGGATGGGAGGGAGAGAAGGGGAGAGGGAAGGAAGGAAGGAGGGAAAGTAAGAAGGACATAGAAGCCAAATTCAAAATGTATTTTTAATAAGACTACTAAGTGTCTAGCATTTAGGCACTTACAAAAAGATTAAATAAGATAGTCATTCTCATCTTGTTCCTCACAATCTAGTCATAGATTATTACACACACAAACACACACACACATCACACACACACACACACACACACACACACACACACACAAAACAATTTACACTTTATGAAATACGAGGAATTGTGACTGTCCAGAGAGATCACGTATGTCATTGTGAAAGAGGCAGCATTCAGGCTTGCATTTAAGGATGAGTAATAATAGGAAGAGCTGTCATTTTAAAATCAAGTTTGCAAACAATTTTACAAACCACACTATTTTATTTCCAGAGCAATCATGTAAGGCAGGTGTTATCATTATTATCCTTGTTTTGAAAATGAACAAAATAATCCAGGGAGATTATGACACTCAAATAATGACATTCTACTAAGATATATGACTCCAAGTCTCAAACCCACTACAGCATAATGTCTACAGGAAAAGACAGGTATGATGATAGAGGACAAATAGAAACAAAGTTGGATTCAGGAATATTTAATACATATTAGTTCGGGGATTAGGTCCCTTTGGCACCTTAGATCTTATAATCTTTGAGCCCATTTCCTCATCTGTAAAATGAGGATAAAAATACCTCAAACACTTTCTTCACAGACTGATCACCATCATCAAGAGAAATATCATGCAGAAGGGGGTTTGCAAACCTTACCAGGATATATAAATGTTAGTCTTTATCACTTGGGAATAGCTTGAGAGATGATGTGACAATGGAGAAAGCACAGGGATTTGGGGGGACAGTGGGTTTTTTTAGTTTCAATATTGTATACAATAGGAGTTAAAGAATGCGTGATTAAGCCTAAAAAGAACATAGAAATTCAAAGCTGGTTGTAGCTTCAGAAATCAAGTAGTCCTACATTTCTTCATGATATAGATGAGGAAACTAAGGTCCAAATTGAATAGCTGGGACTTGAATTCAGTTTCCGTGTCTATTTCCCCAGGGAATTTCTCATGATACTACATCACTTCTCAAGGACAGAGGATTTCTTGGGAGTTTGATATATAACTATGTAAGGACTCATTTGCTGGAAAACCACCATGCTTACCAATTTGGTTATCAACTGGACCTGGCCTTCACTGCTATAATCTCAGTGGAAAACTTCTCTGAAATGTCTTGTGACCTGGACTTCATGTGCAGGCATACCTTAGCAATCGGGCCCTAAAGCAAAACAGATTGTTACATTTTCTGAAGTTGGCCCCATTTCTCCATTACAACCTCCTCCCTCAGCTATTTGTTTTTTTACTTCCTGTCCCATCCCTTATACCTGCCCTGGCCTTTAGGTTGAATTTAAAATACAGAGTCCTGGTCTTAGAATCAGGAAGGCCCAGATTGAAGTCTGACCTCTCATACTCATCTTGTTGTATGACCATGAGCAAGTCACTTGATCTATTTGAGTCTCAGGTAATTTACCAGAAAAAAGGGTTAATAATACCTACATGGATATTGTGATACACACATAAGGCAATCTGTATAATGAAATCTGCACAACTCAAAAATGCCATTTAAATATTACTGGTGTTATTATTTGAATTATATCCATTAGAATGTAAGCTCCTTGAGAACATGAGCTATTTTTTGTGGTTTGTTTGTTTTGATAACTTGAATGCCTAGAAGAGTGCCTTGCACAGAGTAGTAGATAAATGAATGTTTCATTCCAATTTTTTGATAGCCTTCAGACAAAAATGGTACTGGGAAAAGTTACCATTCTGCTATTATCTCTTTGTATCTAATGTTTTATAGACCATTACATAGGTAGATAAAATAACCTCTTTAAAAATTGGATTTGGGAGACATTGGTTAAGACATTGTTATGAATAGTGTCATGGGGAATTGAAAGGAGAGCATGGGTGATAGATGAAAAGATTAAAGTGGAGACACGATCACCAGCAGGCATGGTGATTAATTGGGTATGTAGAAGGAGAAAAGGAAAGAAAAATCGATGATTATTCCTCTAGTATTCATTCTGGGTTACTGGGACAATGATAATGCCATCAGTAATAATACTATGTATTGATAATAATAATAAGTCAGGATGAAGATCAAGTTTGGAAGAAAAGAGATTGATTTCAATTTGGGACATGATAGCCCATTTATTCTGCTTCTCTGCAAAATAACTAACTAGATTGGTAGTTTTGAATTCTATAAAGGAGAGCTTGGAAATAATGACAACTCAGTAGGAGTCAGGATGAAAGTGGGATCAGTTCTTAGTGTTCAAGCCTGAGACAAACATTAATGTATGTAAAATATGATACTCATCTTCAATCATTGGGAGAGTTATCATGTAAAAGAGTCATTAGACTCATTCTGTTTGTCCTAGCAGGCAGAACCAGGACCAAAGGTTGGAAGTTGCAAAGAGAACAATTTAGAGTTGATGTCAAGAAAATTACATAATAATTAGAGTTGTCCAAGAGTAGAAGGGACTTCCTTGAGAAGCAGTAGGTTGGAGATCTTCAAAATGGAGTACATTTGGAGATTTTTCTAGTACATCTAGTAAAAATTCCTTTAGGTATGGGAAAGACTAGGTGACCATAGATATTTATACAACTCTCAAGTTCTGAAATTTTGTGATCATGTAAAATATTTCCTTCCCTTGGTAGGCTATCTTTCCAGGGACAAGCAGATGATGTCAGAGAATAATATAATGTTAAGGAAGGGGCAGCCTTAGAGGTTGTGTTATATACAGCCTTCCCCAAATCATGAATGCCATTTATTAACTAACTGTATAATTTGGAACAAAGCACTTCATCTCTCTAGACCTCATTTTTTTCATGTAAAATTAGAGAGCTGACTATATATTATAGACTCCTTTTAGTTTTAAATCAATGATATTAATAAACTGATTTGTCAAGCAGTGTTTTTTGTGAAGAAAAAATTTCTAAACTCAGTGCTTATGCAAAGTTTTAATTTCTTCAAATATTTTAACATAATGATCAGCCTACTATGTATTTTTGAAGTTGATGATGAAATTCATAGCAATGTTTTTCTAATTATGCTTCTGAAATTATTCCTTATTTCAGCTTTTCCTTTCAAGAAATGGTGAGTATTTTTCTGAGCAAGTACTCTCTCCATTGATGAAGACCTCAATTCCTCTATAATTCAGGCTATGGTCTTTATAACTATAGTGATAACAAACTTTTACCCATTGGCCAAGCTCTTTTGGTGATGAATCTCTCTGATCATAGATGAACAATCAGTTATTGAGAATAAACCCAGGCTTAAGAGATTTCTGGGGGTTGAAAAAACTTGTGTTCTTTTGGGATCACTTTGATGTACTTGGAAGAGCTACATGGTATGTGGTCAGTGAAGACAGCTAGGTGACTGTATCAGTAAGGTAATAATCACAATATAGATGACAACTGTCAAAATGCTTATGTGGTTCTGTATGGTAAAATATAAGAGACTCTCCATATAGAAGGTAGAAGAAGTATACTATTTATTCACAAACCAGAGAACCAGACCCCATATCCAATAAGTCCAATCCATCACAGCAGCAAAGAATTCAAAACACAATATCACAGCAGAGAACCACTCCATCCTGTAACCTTCCCACTCCCTGCTTGGGCCTTGCCACCAACCATCACTCACAGCACAGCACCCATCTGTTCTTTCCCTCAGCTCTACTTGCTCTCTCAGCATTTCCTATGACACACTTTTTTTTTCCTCTAACCAAGCTCCTCACACCTCATGTGACTTAGGCTTCCTGTGATATAAGCAGATCACATGGCCTATTAATGGGTGGGAAAGATCTTCAAATGTA
This sequence comes from Trichosurus vulpecula, assembly GCF_011100635.1. Taxonomy (NCBI): domain Eukaryota; kingdom Metazoa; phylum Chordata; class Mammalia; order Diprotodontia; family Phalangeridae; genus Trichosurus; species Trichosurus vulpecula. Next base: position 95,395,657 of record NC_050573.1, on the reverse strand, counting down.
AATTGTTATTACAGTGACACAGTGGATAGAGCACTGGAACTAGAGTCAGGTAAACCTGAGTTCAAATCGAGCCTCAGACACAAGCTGTAAGACCCTGGGCAAGTCATTTAACACTGTTTGCCTCAGTTTCCTTATATGTAAAATGATCTGGTGAAGGGAATGACAAATCACACCAGCATCTTTACCAAGGAAACTCCAAATGGGGTCATGAAGAGGTGAATGAGACTGAACCAACTGAACAGCAACAATAAAATGTGCTCATCACATGAATTTTGGTTATCAGAGAGCTGTCTTTAATAGGGTTATAAACATTCTTTGCATATTGTTAGGGATTATAAGCATATTCCTTTTGTATTGTTAAAGAAGTGAAGAATTGCACAGATTCACTGAGAGAGAGAGAGAGAGAGAAAGAGAGAGAGAGAAGAGAGAGAGCACAATTATGAAATGCTTACATATTGAGTCATTGTATTAAGCCCTGGGAATCCATATGAGAACAAACATAATGTCCCTGCCATCAAGGACTTCGCATTCTAATAGGGGAAGACAACACACAAAGGTGTGCTAGAAGTTAGGGTAGAAGGGAAAAGCCCTGGGAAGAGACATGGTGAGAAGACAGTAGGAAATATTGTGGCAACCTGCTTCCCAGCTAAAAAAGGCAAAATATTCAAGCTTGAGTATTTTGTGATTTCAATTTGCAAATTAAAGAAAAAAATGAATCAAAAATTCATTTCATGGTTAAATTTATTAAGATCCAAGAGGGGTAAATTGAAGTCCCCACTGACAAGGTTTATTGTATATTTCCTCTTACAATTTGCTTATTTTTTTTGTTCATTGAGAATACATTTGTTATTAGTAACAATAATAGCTATCTATTAGTGCCTTATGGTTTACAAAGCACTAGGCATATATTATCTTATTTTGTCTTGTGAATTAAGTGTTATTAGCATCCTTATTTTATAGGGAGGAAAAATGAGAAAGAAAGAGACTGAGAGAGTTAGACACCCAGGGGGCCACACAGCTATCAAGTGTTTCAGGATTCTTACTCAGGTCCTCCTGACTCCATGTCCAGTACTCCATACACTACCACCTAGTTCCTGAATATTTATTAAGTACTTCTTGTGTTAGGGGCAGCTAGGTGGCAAAATGTTTAGAGAGCTGGGCCCAAAGCCAGCAATATCCAAGTTCAGATCTAGCCTTAGAAACTTATTAGCTGCATGACTGTAGGCACTCAATACTCCCTTTTTAAATTATTTTTTTTTACTTGATAGTACTTTATTTTTTTTCCAATTACATGTAAAGATAGTTTTCCATATTCATTTTTATAGGATTTTGAGTAATAAATGTTTCTCCCTCCTTCCTTCCTCTGCCTCCTCTGCAAGACATCAAGCAATCTGATATAGGTTATACATGTACAGTCATGTTAAACATATTTCCACATTAGTCATGTTGTGAAAGAAGAATCAGAGCCAAAGGGAAAAACCATGAGAAAGGAAAAAAAATCAAATAGTTAATATAGTATGTGAATACAGTAATAGTGGAAAGAGCATGCTTTTATCTGCATTCAGACTCCATAGTTCTTTCTCTGGATGTGGATAGCATTTTTCAGTCTGAGTCTTTTGGAATTGTCTTAGATCACTGTGCGCTGAGGAGAGCAAAATCTACCATACTTGATCACTGCACAATGTTGTTGTTACTCTGTACAGTGTTTTCCTGGTTCTGCTCACTTCACTAAGCATCAGTTCATGGAAGTCTTTCCAGGTTCTTCTGACATCCTCCTGCTCATCATTTCTTATAGAACAATAGTATTCCATTACATTCAAATACAACTTGTTCAGCTATTTCCCAATTGGTGGGCATCCACTCAATTTCCAATTCTGTGCCACCACAAAAAGAGCTGCTATAAATATTTTTGTAAATGTGGGTCCTTTTCCCTTTTCTATGATGTCTATGGGATACAAACTTAGTAGTGGTACTGCTAGATCAAAGGGTATGTATAGGTTTATAGCCCTTTGATCATAGTTCCAAATTGTTTTCCATAATGGTTGAATCAATTCACACCTCCACCAGCAATGCATTAGTGTTCCAGTTTTCCCACATCTTCTCCAACATCTATCATCTTTCTTTTCTGTCATATTAGCCAATCTGATATATGTGAGGTGGCACCTCAAAGTTGTTTTAATGTGCATTTCTCTAATCATTAGTGATTTAGAGCATTTTTATATGACTACAGATTGCTTTAATTTCTTTATTTCAAAACTACCTGTTCATATTCTTTGACCATTTATCAATTGGGGAATTATATTTATTCTCATAAATTTGAATTAATTCGCTTATATATCTGAGAAGTGAGACCTTTTTCAGAAACACCAGGTGTAAAGATTATTTCTCAGCTTTCTGCTTTCCTTCTAATCTTGGTTACATTGGTTTTGTTTGTGCAAAACCTTTTTAATTTAATGTAATAAAAATTTTCCATTTTCCTTTTCATAATGTTCTCTCTCTCTTGTTTGGTCACAAATTCTTATCTTTTTCATAGATCTGACAGGTAAACTATCCCTTATTTGCTTATGATAACACACTTTATGTCTAAATCATGTACCCACTTTGACCTTATCTTGGTATTTGGTGTGAGATGTTGGTCAAATTACCACTTTAGACATCCACCTAAATGAAAAATTAATCTGTCTAATCACATGCAAATTATAAAAGCAAAACAGATGAAAAATGTATTTTGTTAAGATTCTGACATACAGCTAGAAAGGGAAGCAGTGAAATTCTTATACTATATACATAGTCTAAGTAGGCATGAAGTGGTACAACAAGCAGTGTCCAATCTTGGATAATAATAAGATATTAGTCTAGATTTCATTTGAGAGATTCTTCAAAACTTTCAGTGATTCAAAAGTGCTCTCTATTTAAAATTACCATCACCATTTCAACAGAATTTTCTCACTGATGCTATATGGTTGATAATCATGGAACAATACAAGCTAAATCACATCTTCTACACCTCAAGTCTACATGCATTTTATTAAGTGTTTGCTATGTGCTAAGTAGCATACTTATAACTAGACATATAAACAAAAAGGGCAAAAACATTAAATAAATCAAGGCTGAAGGAAAGCTGGCTATAAGGAGGTTATAGCAAGTAACCACACACACACACACACACACACACACACACACACACAAAGAGGATCCATCAAGATGGCTGAACAGAGGTAATACATTTGGGGCAATTATTTAACAAGAATGAAAGACAGCAGAAGACAAGCATTCCCAGTATTGTTTTTGTGATCACGAAATAATAAAACAACTAAAGGAACATGTACAGAGTGTGAAATATATACAGGATTCTAAGAGGCAGAGCATCTAGAAATAAGGAGATAATCATTCCATCCTCTTCTGCTATAATCAGACCACATCAACATCATTGTCTTCTGCTCTGGCTGCTACTATTCAGAAATAACATTGTGAAATACAAAGAATAGGGTACTTACATAGTAAAAGAACTTCATAGTTCATGCCATGTGAGAATATTTTGAAAGAATTATGTGTAGCTGTTCTGAAGAAGAATCAGAATTGGGGGAATAAATTAAAAGGTGACTTCAAGTACTGGAAAGGCTGTCATGTGGAAGTGGGTTTCAGCTTCTACTTTGATCCAGAGGAAAGAAACAGGTGCAATAAGTGGAAGTTTCAATGAGACAAATTTAGTTTAAATGAGAGAAAGTGCCCAACAATTAAAGCCAATCAAACTTGCAAAAGTGAAAAGGACTGTTTCACAAGATACTGAGCTCTCCTTAATTAGGGGTCATCAAGAACAAAAGCTACAATACTATTTTTTAGGTTTGTAGTCTGGAAGGGAAAACACCTGTTTATCTTTTCTTTTTGTTGTTGGTGTTGATCCAAGTCTCATCTTTTTCCTGCCAATGAGATTTTGGGGAATATTCTATTCATGTCAGCTCTTGTTTTCTGTTATCCCTGCCTTCTGCTCTGTTACTTTTCTGTAACCAGGCCCTTTTTCCCCACTCCAACTCCCAATCTGCAAATTTAGAACATTCCAAGTTAGAAATTTCCAGTTTCCTATCTGAATGGAAGCTCCCTGACTTTGACTTCAGCTGTAAGAAAGAAACAGAACCCTACCGTTCCTCACAATTCACCTGAGTGTCTCTGATTGAGGAAAATAATGACTTCCAAGCTGAGGGAGATGTACTAAAGCTTTAAACCAGGAGTTCTAGAACTTTTTTCTTGCTATGGCCAGAAGACTACCATCGCCCAGTCTCTCTGGTGATATCCTCGGTTGTATTCCTTTTTCATACCATCCTAGAATTTATTTTGTGCATTACATTTTAGTCCCAGTCTCACTATGAGGAAGGAGGATGGACTTTTCTGGTTTGGTAGATTTAGTCCTCAACCCAGTGTGAGACATTGATGGGCTAACCTAGTACCCTTTTTTGGACTATATAAGTAGCCTTCAGTTCTGAGCTTTCTGTTAAACATGCCAAACAGCAACATTTATTGCTTTCAGTATTGATGGGCTCTTCTAATTCTTCTACCCTGATAGTCCTAGCAATGGGTTTTAATAGCGTGTTATAGAGTGGAGTCTTTGTCAGGTGTGGGTAGGAAATAATACCTACTAAGAGTCCTTTTAACTCTGAAATTCTGTGATCTCTAGTCCATCTTTATAGAAGGACATAGCAAGAGTCTCCTAGAATGAGATGACAGGGAGGCCCTGTGACTTGTAACTGTTGAAAGTATCCACGGGAAACAATGGATCCATCGAAGTATCAGCATATGTAATCAGAATTGCAAATGTGAAAAGTATAAAATATTAGGCCTCAGGATATAGCCAAGATTTGAGTTGGATTGGAGCCCATCTCAAATTGTTTCCTTGTCATTTGGTACTCTTTTCTAAGGTCTAAGAACCAAGGCAAAAATTAAAAGTAAACTTTGTTGATGGCTTGGATTAGCTGACTCAGCTAATAAAGTTTTTACTCTAAATCATTTACCCTCATAGGATAACAGACAGACCTTACAAGCTGTTTAGTCCAATGTCTTTATTATAGATGAGGAAACTGAGGCCCTGGGAAATTTAGTGGCATGCCAAAGGTCGCATAAGAAGCAAAAATCTAAAGCATGATTTGAATACAATTCTTCTGACTTCAGAACCTCTTTTAACTATTATAATACTTCCTTACTGGTAATTAGACTGTATTTTTAAAAAGGCTAGTTAAATATGAACAGTTTGACATCAAAGCACCTAGATCCAGAAGGGCGTTTGGGATATAAAATAAAATAATATCAAATGTTAAAGCCAGAAAAAAACCTAATCAGAGGTCATCCTGTGCATAACTCTTATTTTTTACAGGAAAAAAAGTTGAGGTTCGAAGATAGGAAGTAATTTTTTTCCATACTACACAGACAATTAGTATCAAGCTAGAACCAGGACTTAGAACTTTGGTCTCACAACTGTTGTCCAGTGTTGTTTCATCTCAGATCCCAACTTCAACCACTCCTGCTACTAATCCCTTCCCTTTTAGATGTCCTTTCCCCTACATGTATCCATACTATACATTGAATAAATACATTCAGAGATAGAGACAGAAAGAGAGCAAGAGAAAAAGTGATAGGAAGAATGGGAGCACAGGACACAGAGAGAGAGGGAAAAAGAGAGAGGGAGAGAGAGAGAGGGAGAGACAGAGAAACAGAGAGAGAGAGAGTGAGAAAGAGAGAGAGACAGAGAGTGAGAGAGACAGAGAGAGAGAGAGACAGAGACAGAGAGAGAGAGACAGAGAGACAGAGAGACAGAGAGACAGAGAGAGAGAGAAGAAGAAGGGAGAAAGGGAGGAAGCAAGGAAGGAAGAATAAAAGAAGGAAGGAAGGAAGCAAAGAAGGAAGGAAAGAAAGGAAAAGAATAAAAATAAGAGTATACCTAATTTTTATATTGTCTCTGACATGAGATTATGAGCTCCTAGAAAGAAGGATTTATTTTTGCCCTTTTTTATCTCTGGCACATAACACAGCGCCTGATATAGAGTAAGCAATTAGTAAATTTTTGTTGGCTGATCATTGGTCACATTACTACCACCACCCCGCATAGATGTGAGTACATGGTGTTTCCAAGCAAAACCTAATACTCTGATTCCCCTCCCCCCACTTGACATCTTGTGTCTTAATTTTAAGTTGGCTTTTTAAAATAAAGTTTAGTATGTATTTCAAATGTTTCATTAAGTTTAAGTTCATTTCATTTGAAAAACATAAATAATTCCTTTATAATTCAACAAATTGTCTCCTTAACAAAATAGCCTGGATCCACTCACACATAAAATGTACTATTTCTACTAGTGTTGCCTCCAATGAGCAGTAAGGACACAAATCTGGGGGCTGCAGTTTAAAGCCAAGCTACCCTTAAATAGCGGAATGAAAGAATTTGTGCTCCTTAAAAATTCACGTTCCCGCAGCTACCATTGTTACTTTCATTTCTCTGTAAGTTTGTAGTTTGCATTCATTGAAGATGAATCTTTCTCATTTGAAAGTGTTTCTTGCCATTTCATCTGTTTAATATGAATCAAGGGAGCATACAGTGGGAAAGTGTTGATGAAGGAGTTGAGGTTTTTCCTGATCCTGCTATTGTTATTCACATTTCTGTAGAAGTTTATGGTTTGCATTGATTGGAGAATACTGACACAGATTGTCATCCACAAATTTGGTTGAATATTACTATGTGAGAAGAAATTATGAATATAATGAATATAAGTGTACATGTAGGGGTATACATTTTGTATGCTAGGGAATCCATTAGAAGTAGGCACCATGGGAAACTCCTCAGAGACTATTTCCTTCCCCTTTCCCAGAACCATGCCAACCCCCAACATACTCAACCCAGAGTCTGCTCTACTTCAACCCTTGGATCTACTACCACCTTCTCAAGTGTCATTACTAGCGACATGACTCTTGACAGAGTATTGGAACATAGTAAGTAGTAAATAAATGCTTCTTAATTGACTGATACTAATGGATGAGCAGAGGTCCCAATAACAATCCTTCTGATAAGATGGTATATCACTGGACTTTACCGCCTCATCCTCTGTCCTGCACCTATGCCTTCTGGATGCATGAGTATTTACCATCTGTCTGGGGTGAATTGGTAAAGGTTTAACAACTGGCTCCCTCCTCCCAAAAAAGATACATGTACACACTTTAAAGTTATTAACATTTTCTTAAGTAGATACAATGAAGAATACAACAAATCAAGCTTTGGTTTGTACTCTTTGTCCTTTGTTAAGGTCTAATGCTCACTAAAAGTTGAATTGATATGCTCCTGGCTTGAGCTGGCTCCAGCACATCTGCATTTGGTCTTCCTTTGTACCACAGGGATCCGCTGGGTCTTTGTCATTTGTCATGTAGCTGAACCTTTTTACTATTGTTGCCTTCTCCAAATTGAATATACATTCTTTAAGAGGAAAGACTGAAGCACTTTTTAAATTTGTATCTCTAGCACTAAACACAGTGCCTACAGAATAGTACTTAATATGTGTCATTGTTTTTCCCCATTGCATTCATATAAGCATGGAGAGAATTACATATATGAGTGGAGAGTAAATAAGCAAACTGAGGAAAATGGTTCACAAAATGTTCTCAAGAATGCAAAAGGAAAGAACACACAATACTCAGAATTCAAATTATAGTGACTAAACTTGTCCCAAAGTAAGATTTTTATTTTTTATCTCTTCTCTCCTTTACAGAGATGGGTTACTCTAGATAAGAGACATTGAATGTATTTTCGGATATGCCTGATGTGATTTTTTATTTTGATAATCAGCTTTGTCGTTGTTTTTCGTCCCACATTTTTTTTATTCTTTGTATAAAGGGGTGACTTACTGGATAGGGAAAAGGGGAGGGATATATCCAGAAATGAAGGTGATATTAACAAAAACTACAACAAAGGAAAGCAATAAGAATAATAAAAAGTTTAAGGTTTATGAAATATGTTCCTCACAAAAACCCAGTGAGGTATAGAGTATTTGTATCCCCATTTTACAGGTAAGCCTTCTGAGGCTTAAAAAGATTGAAAAACTTGACAGAAGTTGCACTGATGTTAGATGGGAATGATGATCCAAATCCAAGGTTTTTGACTTTAATTCCAGCACTCTTTTCAATGCAATGGGCTCCCTGCCACATTATCATTAATTTTATTACAACATAGTTTTGTTGTTCGTAGCACATCTGATACCTCTGCCAAGAAATACACAGGACACAGGGATCATTAACCTGAGTCCAACCTCTGCCTTGAACATTTTACCAAATTGCATCAACCCTTGTTAAATTTCCATTTGCATCCAACTGACCCATATTTCTAATGGTCAAATACGTCCTTAAATATATTACAGAATAAAAAACAAAGTAAAACAATGTCCATCTCCTTTTGCAGTCAGACTGTGGTTTGTAAAATCCGGATGTAAAAAGATGACAAAGAGAAAGTTGAAAGGATGAGGCTGCTATGAGGACTAGGAGGGGAACAAAGGGAGAAAACTAGATGAGCAATAAAAGCCTAGTTAAAATAAGGTCTATGTGAAGAAAGCTGTCCACTCCCAGCTGGGTTTCCTTAACTGCAGATGAACAGATGGGCTTGACCAGAGAGCATTTTAAAAATCACCAAAGCAATGTTGTCTAATTGGCTCAGTGTTTGTTTGTTTTCCTGCTTCGATTTCAGGTTGAAATTGAATTTATATTTACATAATTTATTAGTCTATCCATTTATGTCAATATGACTCTCCTTAATGTATATGTATGACTTTTTTTGGTCCCTACTTGTGCTCCAGCAGAATAGGGGTCTCCCAAAACTGGAAACTCCTCCCACTGTGGCAACTCTCTTCCTCATCTTTAACCAATAGTCTGAGAGTGTTGCTTGGGTTACTTAACAACTGTCACTAAGATTAATACAACAAGTATGTGTGAGAGAAAGAACTGAACATAAGTTTTCCTTCCTCTGAGGTGAGATCTCTACCTACTGCAGCATGATATCTTGTAAATAATAGTAATATTAATGACAAATGCCTCAAAGTCCAACCCATAAACATAACCAGGAAAAGAGTATCCACAATGAATCAAACATTGTGCTGACAAAGCTAATGGAGGAATGCAGAGAGGAATTAAGAGTCAACATCAGCCAGGCTGATACACAGTGGAGATTTTGTGTGCCCTGAGACTGTTAATCTACATTGGAAGGCCTGTATGAAACCCTGAAAATACTACCAGGAGGGATCTGAAGATACCACTAACTTAAAAGTTTGCCAGAGAAATGTGACTGTTCCTAGAAGTAAAGAAATAGACATAGCACCCTAGAGTAGAAGGAAGGCTGGCCCAACACAAAGTGATCCTGATAATACTATAGTATCATTTATAAAGTGCCTTATGATTGGGAAAGTGCTTTACATATTTTATCTTATTTGATCCTGACAACAACCCTATGAATACTTCTTACTATTTTTCTCAGTTTTTCAGATGTGGACAAGTAAGCTCAGACAGATTAAATGACTTGTGTGGGGTCACACAACTTAGGCAGGGTTTAGACTCATGCCTTCCTAACTCCAAGTCAAGTGACCTACTCACTACACCAGGGGTGGGGAACCTGCAGCCTCCAGGTCACATGTGGTCCTCTAGGTCCTCAAGTGCAGCCCTTTGACTAAATCTAAACCTCAGAGAATAGTCCTTTGAGGGCTGCACTTGAGGACCTAGAGGACCACATGTGACCTGGAGGCTTTGGGTTACCCACCCCTGCACTACACCATGTAGTTTGACAGGAAATCTAATGGAAAAAGTAACACTTCAGTGGTATCATGAAGTAGCAAGACAAGGCAGAAGCAAACTACTATTTGTCTAAAACACATCATTAACACCAAGAAGTCAAGCACAATTCCTGTATGATATACCTTTTTTTTACAGAGACAGGGTGTGGTGCTTAGTAAATTTTTGCCAAATGTTTAACCCCAATTCCAAAGCCTATTGGTACAAGACTCTCTACTCACTGGTGGAGATTAATATCTTGCCTTGCTAGAGGGGCAGGATGGAGTTAGTGAGAATGAGAGCTTCATTTAATCTCCAGTTCTTGAGATGATCTTCAAATTCCCTTCAAGCTGTGGATCACTTTAGGTGCTTCTAACTTCTAGCTTCCAGATTGAGAGGGTTAATGGATAAATCCAACTCCACTTCTGGATGTTGAAGGAAAAGACTCTAGGAAAACATGAGGGGATTTAGGAGCCTCAACCATGTCTTTATCCACAGCTTGCTGCACTAGAAACTTTGGGAAACTTCCCCTTGGATAGAGTGCTGGGCCTGGAGTCAAAAAGATCTAATTTCAAATCTGTATTGGATACTAGTTATTGATGGTGGACAAGTCACCTAATTCCATTTGCCTCAGATTTCTCATATGTAAAATGAGTGGAGAAGAAAATGACAAAGCACTCCAGTATCTTCATCAATAAAACTCTAAATGGAGTGATGAATTGGACATGATGGAAAATGAGTGAACAACAACCACAGTCAATTTAGATGAAGGCATTTTCTTGGCTAAATGCTCTGTGTGTTCATTGTGGAGCTGATATTTGGTGGCAAAGGGAGTTCACCTTTTATATGAACTTTGGGGTCCTTGTTGCTCCACAATATTGAAACATTGATCAAAAATTATCTTGACATGAAATGAAAATGTTTTTGCACAAACAAAAGCAATGCAGCCAAAATTAGAAAGAAAGCTAGGATACTAGGAAATAATTTTTGCATTAAATTTCTCTGATAAAGACCTCATTTTTCAAATATATAGAGAATGGAGTCAAATTTATAAAAATAAGAGCCATTCCCTATTGACAAAGTATAGGAAAAGCATTTTTCAGAAAAAGAAATAAAAGCTATCAATAGTCATATGAAAAAATTCTCTAAATCATTTGATTAGAGAAATGAAAATTAAAACAAATCTGAACCTCACACATATCAGGTGTTATTTTCTTCAGTGTATTTTTCAGTATTTTTTTGGGTCTCCTTTAGCAAGTCATTGACTTGTTTTTCATGGTTTTCTCGCATCCTTCTCATTTCTCTTCCCAATTTTTCCTCTACTTCTCTAACTTGCTTTTCCATCCTTTTTGAGTTCTTCTATGGCCTGGGGCCAGTTCATGTTTTTCTTGGAGGCTTTTGTTGTAGGCTCTATGACTTTGTTGTCTTCTTTAGGCTGTATGTTTTGGTCTTCTTTGTCACCAAAGAAAGAATCCAAAGTCTGAGACTGAATCTGGGTGCGTTTTCACTGCTTGGCCATATTCCCAACCAACTAACTTGACCCTTGAGTTTTTCAGTGGGGTATGACTGCTTGTACACTAATGAGTTCTACGTTCCACGTTTGGGGGGAATGTGCCAGCTCTGCCACACCAGCACTGCTCCTTCCCCAAAAGCCCCCAAACCGGACTGGGCTTAGATCTTCAGCAGGCTGTGCACTCCTGCTCTGATCCGCCACTTAATTCCTCCCACCAGGTGGGCCTGGGGCCAGAAGCAACAACAGCTGTAGCTGCCCCACCTCCGCTGCCTCCGGGGCTGGAAGCTGAACCGCAAACTCCTTCCACTCCCGCAGCTTTTCCCACTAACCTTCTCTACAGTTTTTGGTGTTTGTGGGTTGAGGGGGTCTGGTAACTGCTGCAGCTCAAATATTCAGGGCACTAGGGGCCCCATCCGCCCGACTCCAAGTTTGGTTGTTCCACGCTGCTCAGGCTGGGCTCTGCTCCACTCCGTTCCCAGCTCCCAGCTCTCAGCTCCCAGCTCCGTGCGGAATAGACCTCACCCAGAGACCATCCAGGCTGTCCTGGGCTGGAGCCCTGCTTCCCTCTGCTGTTCTGTGGGTTCTGCCTTTCTAGAATTGGTTCAGAACCATTTTTTATAGGTTTTTGGAGGGACTCAGTACGGAGCTCACTCTAGTCCCTGCTTACCAGCTGCCATCTTGGCGACAATCACCTCACACATATCATAAACCTGACAGAAAAGAAAAATGGCAAATGCTTAAGGGGATGTGGAAAAGCGGGGACATTAATCCACTATTTATTTTTGGATTTTGTAAACTGGTCCAACCATTATAGAAAACAATTTGGATGCCATAAGAAATGGGGATGATACGGACTTCGTAACAATCTGGAAAAACCTACATGATATAATGCTGAGTGAGCGGAGCAGAGCCAGGAGAACATTGTATACAACCACAGATATATGGATTCTGTGACGACCAACCCTGACATACTTCGCTCTTCTCAGCAATGTAAGGTGCAAGGACAACTCCAGGGGACTCACAATGGAGAATGCTATCTTCATCCAGAGAAAGAACTGTGAAGTTTGAATGCAGATTGAGGCACACTTCATGCTCGCCTTTTTTCTTCTCTTTTGTTTTTGTTTTTGGGTTTTTTTTTTTTTGGTTCTGTCTCTTCTTTCTCATGATTCACTCCATTGGTCATAATTCTTCTCCACAACTTGACTAGTGTATAAATTAATTCAATGTGAAGTTATACATGGTAGTTATATGAGATTCCATGCCGTCTTGGGGAGTGAGGGGGAGGGAGGGGAGAAAATCTGGATCTTAAAATTATGTAGAACCGTGTGTTGTAAACTAAAAATAAAAAAAAAATTAATAAAAAAATAAAATTAAATTAAATAAAAAGAAAACAATTTGGAACTATTCCAAAAGGCCTATAAAACTGTGCATACACTTTGACCCGACAACATCACCACTAGATCTGTATCCCAAAGAGATCAAAGAAAAAGGAAAAGGATCCATATGTACAAATATATATGTATATATGTGTATGTGTGTATACATGCACACATACACACATACATCAGTTCTTTTTTGATGGCCAAAAATGATCATTGAGGGGATGCCCATTATTTGGGGAAAGACTAAACAAGTTACGGTATATAATTGCGACAGAATACTATTGTGCTATAAGAAACAATGAGAATGATTGGATAAAAACCTGGGAATTGAGGCAGAGTGGAGTGAGTGAAAACAGGAAATCACTGCACATAGGAACAGCAACATTGTAAGGATGATCAACTGTGAAAGACTTAGCTGCCTGAATCAATGCAGTGATCCTAGACAATTCCAAAGAACTTGTGATAAAAAAGTCAGCTACTTTCAGAGAGAATTGGTGGTCCTTGAATACAAATTTAAGTATGATTTTTCACTTTATTTTTCTTGCTTTTTCCCCCTGCAACATGCTTGATATAATGTTTTGCATTATTTCATGTGCATGATTGATATTTTATTCCTTGTCTTCTCAAAAGATAAGGAAGGGGCTAGAGGAAGAAAGAGAATTTGAAAGTAAGAAAAAATTAAAGAATGTTAAAAATAAATGAATAATAATAGAGAAGTTAAGTTGAACCTGACCACATTCCCTATAGTAACAATACTTAAGGGAAGAGATAGATAAAATTCCAGCCACTAAGTACCTTTTCTCTCTCAGAGGAAAGCGAAGTGGCCACTGGCCCCAAACTCCTGCTTCCTCTTCTGGAGGAAATTAAACTCTCTCTTGCAGAAGAGTGGAATGAGCTCTTTGGTGAAGGTCTCGCAGCTGCAGCCGCGTGGAGTCGGCAGTCCCTGCCTCTCCTCCTCCTGACTCACGCTGTTCGCTCTCACAGAGGAAGAAGTAGGTCAGGAAGCCGCTCCATTGTCACGGCATTCAAAGACATCGGCAAGACCCTTGTGGAGCCCGAAGTGGCCATTCACCGGACCCGAATCACCCTCACCAGTCGCAAAGTGAAATCACTGGAGAAAGCGTGTGCTGACCTAATTAGAGGAGCCAAAGAAAAGAACTTGAAAGTGAAGGGACCTGTTCGAATGCCCACTAAGACACTTTGGATCACAACTAGGAAAACTCCTTGCGGTGAAGGTTCAAAGACTTGGGATCGGTTTCCGATGAGAATCCACAAACGCCTTATTGATTTGCACAGTCCTTCCGAAATTGTTAAATAAATCACTTCTATCAGCATCGAACCAGGTGTAGAAGTTGAAGTCACCATTGCAGATGCCTAACCAATCATCTCTTTTAATAAATTGATTGCAACTATTAAAAAAAAAAAGAAGAGTGGAATGAGAAGAGGCTGGAGACATCTATTTTTTATCTCCCTCTGAACTATACAATGACACTTTTGTGCTACATCTCAGGGACAGATCGTGGCTCCCACATAACCCTCACTACATGTAGGGACTCACTACAGTTGAATGAATGGATGGATGGATGGATGGATGAACTAATGACCTGTAGTTGTTTTTTTTTTTTTTTTAATTGTCTATGTAAGTATACACATAATGATTACAGGTAGACTGACTTCTATTTTCCTGGTATTCTATAGACCTAACCCTTCACTGTTCCTTTCCCTGTCAACCCTAAAATACATCCAAAAGGGTAAGAATCCTCATTTTGGCTGAAGTAATAATAATAGATAACATTTAGGTAGGACTTTATGTTTAGCAAAGTGTTTTACATATATTGCTCCTTTGAAAGAAGGAAATAAGGACGTAATAGCAGCTGGAAAGGGGTTCAAGAGGATTGAGGGTGGAGAAGAGAAAGAGGGAGGGATTAGAAACTTTATAAATACTCTTAAAGTAATAATGTTTGTGATTACAGGCATAAATATTTTAATAATTTCTTGCCATTTAAAAAGAGTTTACCAAAGCATTTATTTAGTGCTAGAGCTGGTAGAATTCAATTTTCTTTACATCCGTCTGCATATAAAGCTACAATTTGCTCCAGGATATTGCAATTTAATTGTTACCTTTTAAAAGCTATTGGGTTGGATTTTTTCTCTTTAATTTCTGAAGAATTAATTAAAGTTTTTCAATAAGCATTGTCAATATGTATTTTTTTAATTCCCAAAGAAATATGGACACTAAGTTACTAAGTTGTATTTAGAAATCTTGGCTGTCAGTTGCATTTCTATTGCTCAATAAATTCTGTGTTTTTAGGAAAGTCACTTCTCTCTGAAAAACCCTTTCCAAATTGGTAAAACAGGAAAGTAATATTTGCACAACCTACCTCTCTGATGATGCTGTAAATTACGTCGAGTTTTGTCATTATAAAAAAAAAAGAGAAAAGTAAGAGACTAATATTAGGTTTGGAAGAACCAATCAAGATAATCATTACATAAAAATGCTATTCCTTAGAATTTCATGAGTAAAACATATTAATGGCTAATCAAAATCAAGCTAAAAGGCCACATGGGGTGATGGATAAAGAGTCAGGGAAATCTGCGCTTGTTTTGCTTTTGATATATTCTGGCTAAGAATTTTTACAATTAACAATTATGATGATATTGATAATGATAAGAATGTGATAGCTAGCATTTCTATTCTCCTTTACAATATTACTTCCCAAAGTGTATGAGGGAATGGCTACTGTTATCCCACTTTTAAAGACAAGACAGCATAGAGGTTAAATGATAGAGGTTTAATGTCTTGCCCAGAGACACAAAGTTAGCAAATATCTGAGGTAGAATTTAAACTCAGAGCTTTTCTCACTCCAAGTCTGTCCATCCACTATGCTACTTCTCATTCCCCAAGTCAATTTTTCCCCACTTAATAGTATTTTTCCCAATTACATGTTTTCAACATAGTTTTCAACAATCACTTTTATAAGATTGTAAGTTCCAATTTTTTTCTCCCTCCCTTCCTCTCCTTTTTCCTCCCCAAGATGGCAAGCAATCTGACATAGGCTATACGTACAATCATATTAAACATTTCACTATTAGTCATGTTGTGAAAGAAGAATCAGAACAAAAGGGGAAAACAACAACAAAAACAAACAACAAAAACAAAACAGAGAAGATAGTATGCTTTGATGTGCTTTCAAACTCCATAGTTCTTTCTCTGGGTGTGGATAGTATTTTCTGTCATGAGTCTTTTGGAATGAGTCTTATTGCTGAGAAGAGCTAAGTTTATTAAGTTGGTCATTGCACAATTTTCTCTGTTACTGTGTACAATGTTCTCCTGGTTCTGCTCAATTCATTCAGCATAAGTTCATGTAAGTCTTTCCAGGTTTTTCTGAAATCCGCCCACTCATAATTTCTTATAGCACAATAATATTCCTCTACATTCATATACCACCACTTGTTCAGGCATTCCCCAATTAATGGGCATCCCTTCAATTTCTAATTCTTAGCCACCACAAAAAGAGCTGCTTTAAATATCTTTGTACCATGGGTTCTTTCCCCTTTTTTATGGTCTCTTTGGGATACAGACTTAGTAGTGGTATTGCTGGATCAAAGGGTATAGGCAATTTTATAGCCCTCTGGGCATAGTTCTAAATTGCTCTCCAAAATGGTTGGATCAATTCACAACTCCACCAACAATGCATTAGTATTCCAATTTTTCCACATCTCCAACATTTAGCATTTTCCTTTTTTGCCATATTAACCAATCTGATAGGTGTGAGATGGTACCTCAGAGTTGTGAGGTGCATTTCTCTGATCAATGATGTTTTAGAGCATTTTTTTTCATATGAGTATAGATAGATTTGTTTTCTTCATTTGAAAACTGCCTGTTCATATCCTGTGGCATTTTTTTTTGGTTTTGCTTTGTTTTGTTTTTGGAGGGGAGAAGGCAGGGCAGTTGGGGTTAAGCAACTTGTCCAAGGTCACACAGCTATTAAGTGTGTCAAGTGCCCTGAGGCTGGATTTGAACTCAGGCCCTTCTGACTCCAGAGCCAGTGCTCTACTCACTGCACCACCTAGCTACCCCCTGTCCATATCCTTTGACCATTTATCAATTGAGAGATGACTTGCATTCTTATAAATTTGACTCAGTTTTCTCTTAGAGGTGAGGCATACTGGCTATAAAAATTGTTTCCCAACTTCCTGTTTTCCTTCTAATCTTAGTTGCATTGGCTTTGTTTGTGCAAAACCTTTTGTTTTTAAATTAATGTAATCAAAATTACGTACTTTACATTTCATAATGTTCTTTACCTCTTGTTTGGTCATAAATTCTTCCCTTCTCAATAGATGTGACAGGTAAACAGGTAAACTTGCTCTCCTAATTTCCTTACGGTATCACATTATATATCTAAATCATGTACTCATTTTGACCTTACCTTGGTATACAGTGTAAGATGCTGGTCTATGCCTAGTTTCTGCCATACTATTTTCCATTTTTCCCAGCAGTTTTTGTAAAATAGTGTGTTCTTATCCCAGAAACTGGAGTTTTTGGATTTATCAAATAGTAGATTAGTATAGTCATTGAGTACTATGTCTTGTGTATCTAATGGATCTACTACTCCATTTCTTAAGCATTACCAAATAGTTTTGATGATTGCTACTTTATAATACAGTTTTAGATATGGTACTGCCAGGCTACCTTCCCTTGCATTTCTTTTCATTAATTCCCTTGATATTCGTTACTTTTTTTTGTTCTTCCAGATGAATTTTGTTATTTTTCTAGCTCTATCAAGTAATTTTTGTTAGTTTGGTTGGTAAGTAAATTTATTTAGGTAGAATTGTCATTTTTATTATATTAGCTTGACCTACCTATGCCAGCTGATAATTTCCCAATTATTTAGACTTGATTTTATTTGTGTGAAAAGTGTTTTGTAATTGTGCTCATATAGTTTGTGGGTTTGTCTTGGCAGGGAGACTCCTAAATATTTTATATTTTCTACAGTTATTTTAAATGGAATTTCTCTTTTGTCTCTTACTGCTGGGCTTTGTTAGTAATATATAGAAATGTTGATGATTTATATGGGTTTAGTTTATATCCTGCAGCTTTGCTAAGGTTGTTAATTACTTTCAGTATTTTTTAGTTGATTCTCTAGGACTCTTTAAATATACCACCATATCATCTGCAAAGAGTGATAGCTTTGTTTCTCCATTGCCTAGTCTAATTTCTTTATTTTTTTTCTTATTGTTAAAGCTAGTGTTCCTAGTATAATAGTGAACAAAAGTGGTGATAATGGACCTACTTATTTCACCCCTGATCTTATCAGGAATGCTTTTGGCTTAATCTAATTACATAATGTTTTCTGATGGTTTTAGATAGATGCTACTTATCATTTTAAGTCATTTATTCCTTTGTTCTCGAGTGTTCTTAATAGGAATGAATGCTATATTTCGTCAAAAGTTTTTCCGCATCTATGAGATAATCACATGATTTTTCTTAATTTTGTTATTGATATGGTCAGCCCTGCATCCCTGATACAAATCCCACCTCATCCTAGTGTATTATCATCATTATACCTTGCAGTAATCTCTTTGCTAATATTTAATTCAAATTTTTGGATCAACATTCATTAGGGAAATTGAACTATAATTTTCTTTTTCAGTTCTGGCTCTTGCTGGTTTAGGTGTCAGAACCATATTTGTTATCATAAAAAGAATTTGGTAGGACTCTGTCTATTTTTCAAATAGTTTATATGATATTAGAATTAATTGTTCTTTAATTGTTTGGTAGAATTCACTTATAAAGACATCTGGCTCTGCTGATATTTTTTAGCGACCCAAGGGAATTCTTTGAGATTCTTAAATCAAATATCAGTTGCTGATCATTATCTATGGTGGAAACTACCATATGAGCATTTCCTTAAGCTGATGAAAACACAATTCTAGTCTCTTCCCAAATCCCACCCCCCAAAAATAAAACATCTAGAAAAAAGAAATAAAAATGGCCATTTTATTGAAATAGTATCATATTAATTGTTGGAATTATGACAAAATAACTTGTAGATTACTCTTCTTATTGACAATAAAGGGAAAAATTAAAATAAATTGGAATACAATTAAATTTATTTAGAGGATTAATGATGAAATATACCTAGATTATGGAAGAGGTATGTGTCTTTCAGACATGGCCAATGTGGTCATTCTGTTTGTTTGTCTATATTTATTTGTTACAATAAAGAGCTACAATTTCAGAGAGGGGTACAATTGATGAAGAGTGATAGAGATGCAAAAATGAAAAGAAAATAGAAATAAAACAGTACAATACACAGACGAAATTCAGAAGGGGATGTAAACAAACAGCACAACGTTAGTACTGCTTTGTTTTAAATTTAATATGCATTTAAAAATACTGTACCTAACAAATTCACAGTGTCATATATGAATCACCTTTTTTGTACTTTGTATTTTGAAATGTTTACACTTGCTGAGAATTGTTAAGTTCATTAATAAAATAGAAGAAAAAAATCAGATTGATTTTGAGTGGCTGAACAGAAAGAGCAATGGTTGATGGCATAATGGCAAACAGGAGGGAGGACTTTAGAGGAGTTTCCCCAGTGATCCGTCATTGTCCCTGTACTTCAGAAACTTAGATGGAGACATAAATTGCACAACTATCAAATGTATAGGTAGTTTAAAAAAATTTGAGGTTAGCTAGTTCAATGGACGTATGATTGATTGTCTAAAATGAAATTTCTAGTTAGGAATAACAAGTGGACCCTACTAATATGTAATTTAATAAGGATAAGTATAAATTCTTATACTTGGTTCAATAAATAAACTAGTTCAAAATAGCCAAAATAACAATTAGAAAATAGTTGATCTAAAAAAAGTTTGGGGGACTTCTATGTTAGAATCCAAATGTAGCTCCCTTGTCCTTGAGGAATAAGATAATACATTCTAGACATTTTCTTATATATTCCAGTTTTTTTTTCTTTTGCCAGTTTTATCATTTTATACCCTAGTGATCATCTGGCTTACATGAATATCTTACCAAAGTTTTCTGTAAATTTATTTTCCCTTAAATGCTTCTCCTTATTTTATGAATCACTGCTCTTCTTCTTCCATTCTTCTCTGATTTTACGTATGCACTTATATTCTAAACTATTTTTGCCCATGACAGTCAAATCTCACTTACTGATCAAGATATCAAGTGTTGGCAAGCAGCATTGATTCCCAGGTTGTGGAGTAGTTTGTATTTGCTATTCCACTGTGGTCATTGTTCTTTGTGACTGGAGGATCAAAATGACATCACTGTGTTGGGGTCAAGGTATGGTGTATCTGCCTGTGGCTGATCAGACCAACATGAGTTTGGAAGGTTCTTTCACAATTGGGTACAAATACTCCATGTGAACATTTAGAGTGGAGATGTCCCTAAATTTGTACATCTCATGTTCCTTTTGTGCTACGGCAATTCTGCTTTGCCCTTGTGGTTTGAATGTCAAATGTATGTTTGTCTAAAATACCACTTTATAGAGAACTCATGAAGGTAAGTGCCCATATAGAAGTCAGAAGAAATGATACAAGGACACTTTCAAGGTATCTCTGAAGAACTTTGGAACTGATACACTCCTTTAGGAACTGATAATGGTCTGTATCAACATCTGTTTCTCTAACCGTTTCGAGTTTGGGGGACCACCAATATTTTCTAATAGATAAAGTTTGAATTCTTTCAGTTGCATACATACCACATATATTTTTATTCCTTTTTTCCTGGTTTCTTATTGCTTTTGATCTTTCTTCTACTACCATAGCACACTAAATTTGGAGTCAGAGGACCTGGGTTTGAACTATGAATCTACTATGTGCTACCTTTATGATCTTTTGCAAATTGTTTAACCTATTATATCTCCTCTATAGTACCTCTGTAATGAGGACTGCCAAGCCCTTTTCAGAGCTACTTTCCACTTTTGATGTCCACCTGATTTACCCAACTCTCACCTGAGACTCCAAGAATCTATAGCATGCACAGCAGCCCTGGCCCAGTAAACCCCATTTCAGCAGATAGGCTAAAACCAGGTTGAGGATAACTCAGAAGTCTCCAACCTGTCAGTGAATTAGAAGGATGTCTACCCCAAGCATGTGAATGGGGAATGGGCAGATGAGAAGAAACTATTGCAAAGGCCATGAAGGTGACTGAAGTAGGTGCTATGAAGTCCCTAGAGCTTGGTTAGATTGCAAAAACACCAAGGTCATCCAATGCATCCTGAACCATCTCCAATCATCTTGACTTTTGTCTAGTCACTGGACTTCGATGACTCTGGAAAAGAGAGTGAAACCTATAATTTTCTTTAATTCTGCCTCACTTAAATACAATTTATGTGTGAGTCAAAACACAAAAGAAAAGACCAAAGACTATCTGAGCTGCAGTTTGCAATGGAATGAGGATTTAAAAAAGCAAAAGTGAAGAATGCACTCCCATCTTTGGAGGACAGACAGTTTGTACAACCAATTGAAGCAGATGATAGCATATTGAGTTTTACTTTGACTGGAATATTATACTAGAAAGATAAGCTCTATACTTAGGAAGTAACTTTGATGCACTGGAAATATTGCCTTTTGTGCAAAAAGACAATGTAGTTGTTCTATCCCTTTGCCTTCTATGTCATAGCCCCAATGACATTTCCATTTGGTTACAGCTTCTGCTTTTATGCCTTAGTGACAGAGAAAGTACCTTCTATTTTCATATATTGATTACTGTCAGAAGGGTCTTATATTGATTTGAAACCTTTCTCCCTTTAACTTAAAAGACTCAGTTGTTCCAGTTTTGCCTTATTCTATGTAATCACGCTTTCACCTGACTTTCCCTGGTAGCCTCCATGGTTCCTTGAATAGTCCTAAGCCAAAAGTACATGATACATACCCACTGAAAAGAATTTTCTTGTATTTCACTGAATCCTATAATTTTCCCCCAAATTGCACAGGAGATGCTGTGAACCAGTAACTACACATGCTTTTCTCACTTTCCTCAAGTGGATACAGAAATATAAGAATGTGGATTTTCTTTTCTGTTCCAATCTTTCTCACATCTTCAGCCTTGGCCATCTCCCCTTCCTGCTGCAGGTGTTGTGCTAACAAGGAGGACCTAGCCATGCTTGGCTTTATTGGACTTGTGATATTCTCTCCCTGTGATCTGACAGTCTGTGGACTAATGTTGGGAGAAAACTCCATTGCAGTCACAAGGGAGTTATAAGGCTTCTCATTTTTATCATGAATTGAAGCCTGAAAAGTGTGTTTCTTAAGGTTAATAATGTGAGCTGACCTTTAAGTGTGAAAATGTGGTACCTTTTTATGTAGTCCAATTAAGGATGATAATCAAGCTTATTGGTTGAGCTGTGGCAGAATGTTAAATGAATACATCCTCACTTAGGGTGTTCAATTTTGAAAGAAAAATTACTTAGGCCCTAGGTTGGCCTGATTTCATGAAAACTGATTTATCTTTAGCAAAATTGTGGAGTAGAAGTGGCCTACTATAGTGAAAAGAGAACTGGGTGGAAATTTTGGGTCCACATTCTACAGGATTTTAGGGACATAAATTGAGAGCACCAAAAAGTCATCACGTCCAAACCTCTCATCTTGTGGGGAAAAAAACCCCACAAACTAAAGCACTGAGAGGTGAAGAGACATAGCCAGTGTGACAGCATTACCAAGTTTCTAAGGAGGGATTTGAACTTAGATCTTCTTGACCCCAAATCAGTGCCCTATTCCCTATGATGAATTGAATTCTCCTGGGAAAATCAACTAACCTGAGTCTCATTTTCTCATCTGTAATTTTAGAGTGGATGATATTTGCATGACCTAAGTCAAAAGGTTCTCATGGAGTTGTATACTGCTAAGCTACAGAGAATTAAATGGTTATGATAATTAGTTTTATTATCATTTAAATTTAATTTAGACAAACATAATTAAATGCAATCTTTGTGGAAAAATATACTCTCTACTGCCACTCCCTACTTTGTTTCCAGTTCTGGAACCACTATCAAATGAATACAGCAATTGCTACTGTTTATTCTCTCATGGCTTCCTGTGATTTATGAAGCCAAAATATCTCTCCCTGTATATCACTTTTCTATATAAGTTGTCTCCCCAGATTACAGTGTAAGTTCCTTAGATGTCTATGGGAATGGATAAGCAAATTCTGATTCTTGAATGGTCAATCACTCAATTGACAATAAATTTATTAGCCACCTACTATGTGCCAGGCACTGCGCTAAGCACTGGGATATAAAAAAAAAAGAAAAAAGATAGTCCTTGACCTCAAGGAACTAATAAGCTAATGGTGGAGACAACAAGCTAACAAATATGTATAAACACCCTGCATGCTGGATAAATAGGAAATAAATACTAGAGGGAAGGCACTAGAATTAAGAGGGGTTGGGAAAAGACTTCCTGCAGGAGATGGGATTTTAGGTGGGTCTTAAATGAAATCATGGAAGTGATGAAGAAGAGCATTCCAGGCATGAGACAGAGTAAATGATCAGAGCTGAGAGATAGAATATCTTGCTCACGAAACAGAAAATAGGTCAATGTCACTGTCGTAAAGAGTATGTGGTGGGGAGTAAGGTGTAAGAGTAGTGGAAAGGTAGAGGATGGGGCTAGTTTATGAAAAACTTTGAATGCCTAATAGAAGATTCTGCATTTGATTCTAGAGACCATAGGCAGCCACTAGTATTTATTGAGCCAAGGAATGCTACATGCCTCAGGGAATGAGTTAGATTAGAAAACTAAAGCAGCTATGCCCATTTTTGGTGACTTTTCCTCAGGTCTCTGTCTGAAATTCAATCCATCCACTAAACAATTAACAGTAAATTTCCTAAAACACAGTTCTGCTTGTGAGCTCCTCCCCAATCTCCACTTAATAAATTGAACTTGTTTCTTATTAGCTCTAGGGTCAAATCCAAATTCCTCTGGATGGTATTTAAACCTGGGCCCTTTTTAACTTTCTTACAGATTATTCCCTTCTGCACTCTCTATGGTCCATCCCTTTGGATCTATTTATTGGTGTTCAGACACACCATTCTATCCCTTATCTCAATGCTTACCAGTCCCCCATGCCTAGACTGATCTCCCTCCTCACCTTCCTCTTGAAACTCCTAGTTTCCTTCAAGACTCAGGCCAGTCATAACTCACCATAGGATGCCTTTACTGGTCTTCCTGGCTGCTAGCACCTTTCCCTCCAAGGTTACTTTGTATTTATGTGTGTATGTCTTGCTTTTACCTACCTATGTACATGTCATTCCCCATTAGAATATAAATTCCTTGGGGATAAGGATTTTTTCTTCTTATTTTTGTCTTTATTCTTAGTACCTAACCTGATGATGGCACCTAATTGGTGCTTAATAAATATTTTTCGATAGTTGACTTCCCAACTCTGCATTTCTATGATTCTATAACACTTGGCCCAGTTCTTTCTACTATTCCTCTACTCAAGCACAGGACTTGTTCTGCCACCCAGTGTAGCTGCAATATGTAGTTCCATAATGTGATAGGAGGTTACGTAGTGCATTATGTTGGGTCACCTCTGTCCAGATATGGGGCAGGGTTACTACTGGGGATAATCCTACCTACCCAACTTTCACTTCATCCTCAGGCTTACACTAAAGTATGACTTCCCTTACTCAACTTTCTGTCTTGATGCTTTTATCTCTCCTGTTCTTGTTCTGGGAGAGTGACTGACCTAATTGGATATTTCTCTACCTGCTTTGAAAGACTCTGTTGAAGCAGAAGAACCTTAAGTAGAGAGGTCAGAGGGCAAACTGTAAGAACACACTGAAGTAGGATTTCAAAAGGTACGGCCAAGCTGTGGATGGACGGGCAGTCTCAGTAGCACGGGCTTGCTTATTCTTGGTAGAATTTCATCACAGATTTGGTTACTTTTTCCAAATGACTCCGTACAAAATGCTTCCTACTAAATACACACAAAAAGCCTCCGTTTGAAGCTCTATCAACCAACAAAAATGTATCCAGTCCCCAAATACTCCCCACCAGGGGCTAGCGATTCAAAGACAAAAATGATAGAATCCCTGTACTCCAGGCGTTTAGATTCTATCCAAGGAGAAAACACGTGCACTTATAATTATATACAAAACAAACCCAAGTCAACAAGCACACCTTAAGCATCTATTGTAAGGATGTAATAAAAAATCCTTTGTGTAGACTTCAAAGTCCTTCATAACCTAATTCTCTCCTTCTAGTATTCTTATACCTTAGTCCCCAGCATGTACTCCACAATCCAAGACTCTGGCCTCTTAGCTGTTCCACAGACAAGACATGCTATTGCTTGGCTCCAGGTATTCTCTCTGACTTGCCCCCATGCTTGAAATGCTTTCCTTTCTCTGAAATCCCACCTTCTAAAGGAAGCCTTCCTCAAACCCTCTTAGTTCCACTGCCTTCCCTCTGTTATGTATCTCCCATGTATCTCATATATAGCTTACTTGGTGTGTGTATGTATATATATCCATATATAGGCATACACACACATATATACATATATGTACATATGTATATACAAGTCTGTGTATATATGAGTATATATGTATACACATACATATACACACGTACATATATACATATATATAATATGGAGGGAGGGAGAGAGAGAGAGAGAGAGAGAGAGAGAGAAATAGACTTTTCATCAGGAAGCTCATAACCTAATGGGGGAGATTGGAGATAAGCACAAATGGAAAGCACTAACATTAAGGAGACTTTTAAAGATGTCTAGCAAAAGGTGGGATTTTAATTAACACTTAAATTAACCCAGGAGGTGAAAACAATAAAGAAGATCATTCTAGGCATGGGGAACAGACAATGAAAATGCAGAGAATTGAGAGATAGAGGGCCCAAGGTAATTTAGAATCAGTGATGTAGGAGCATCTAGTAGGAGTCAGGATGGGCCTCACAAAGGAGATGGCTTGTGAACTGAACTTCGAAGGAAACTAAATATTTTAGAAGTTAGAGATGTTGAGGCAGTTCATTCCAGACAGGCTTGGAATTGGGAGATGGGAGGGAGAAGATGGGAAATACAGTGTCATTTGGAGAAACAGCAAGCAGGAGAGTTCTGATGAGTTGCAGAGTGGTTGAGGGAGAATAATGTATGACAAGACCTGAAAGACTGATAGGAACCAGATTATCAGGGATTATGAAGGCCAAGCAGAGGAATTTGTATTTTGTCATGTAATGAATTAGGGAGCCACTGGAATTTATCAAACAGGGAGGTGACATGGTCAGATCTGTTCTTTTGGAATATTATGCATTCATGCCAGCAATCATGTTGAACCAAAAACAGTAAAACAAGGTACTCATTCATAGACTACTTTTCTCGTGGGGCTGTTGAGCGGATCAAATTAAATAACTTCTAGAAAATGCTTTATAACTATAAATTGTTAATTGTGAGCTGTTATTACTATTATCAGTATTCCTGGATATAAATGTTTCAACAATCCGGCTAGCAGCTTCTGTGGGGGTGTAAGATCCACCCACTGCCAGCACCCGGAAAGCTGCCAAAAGCACAGGTTCTTTTGATCTGCTTAACTAAGGAGAGCAAGGTGAAGGGGTTGACAAGTTTACTTTAATCCAGCATACAGACAGCATTCACTTAGTTCAGGGGAAAAAGCCAACACCCTGAACTTCAGAACAAAATACAAACAAATTACAAATATCAACAGACAGACCCAACACAATTCATAGTTACCAACATCTGGGTTCAGCCAGGAGCTCAGAACAAGGGCTGGCCCAGAGTCACGTGTCACCAGTGCTGCGGCAAAGAGCTCCAAAGAACAAACAGCCAACCCCTGGTTTTTATATCTTTTTCAGCATCAGGGGTGAGTCACACATGCGACTCACCCATGTGATCTAGAATCGTCACAGAGAAGTGGACTTAAACCCACGTGGTCAAAAAGCCTCTGCTCTCCCAGACATGTAAACTGGGCCCTCCCCAGAGTTAGCCCCACCTTGAGCCCCACCTTGGTTGCCAATCCACACCCACTAAGGTTTTATAACTAATAGGGGTTTGGGCCTGGGGCTTAGCACCTAGTAGGACTCAATCAAAGACACTGAATTAATCAAAGGAAACAAAGGCCAAACTCTTCAAGGGCACTTGTTGAACTAAGTGCTAAGGAGCACATTTTGATTACCAACACACCTAGGTTGTGTATATCTCTAATGGTTAAGATTATGTGTTATTTTCATTGCATTTTGGCAAACAGAGACCTAGTTTAAGGAATACAATCAAAAAAAGAACAGTGCATTTGAATGAAAGCATTGAGGTTCAAATCCTAGATCTTCTACACACTACCTGAGAGAACACAGCAACTCAGTTAAACTCTTTGAGATTTACTTTTCCATCACTAAAATAGGAAATGGGGTGGATTAGATGAACTCTGAGCCACCCCTTCCAGCTTTAAATTCATGATCCATTGGTCCTACATCCCACTCTAAGGCTTCATTGTGGCTCGATGTTGTTCTTGAAAGCTGATCTTAGAGAAGCCCAAGCTCAAACATATCTTACCAAAATGAGAAAACTTCAAAAAGTCTAAATATGGACTTTGTTTCTATTTTGTGAGGACCAAATTTAGAGCACATATTCAGAAGAGTTTTAGTCTTTGAGTGTCTTCTTTTAAAAATCCCATTAGCTCATAAAGACTAACTATACTTTCACATGACATTGTTGATAGAGCATTGGACTTGGAGTCAGGAACTCATGAATTTAAAACCTACCTCAGCCACTGACTTGCTATATGGTCCTGGGAAAATTATTCAATGTCTCTCTACCTCCATTTTCTCATCTGTAAAATAGGAGCAATAATAGCATCTACCTCCTGTGGTTGTCATAAGGATCCATTGATATAGTGCCTGTACAGTGCTTTATGAATCTTAAAGTGCTAATTTTTTTTGTGGTTGTTGTTCTGTTGTTTCAGTCATATCCAACTCTTCACGAACCCATTTGAAATTTTCTTGGCAAAAATACTGGAGTGGTTTGCCCATTTCCTTTTCCAACTCATTTTACACACAAAGAAACTGAGACCGACAGGGTTAAATGACTTTCCCAATGTCACAAAGCTAGTATATGAGGCCAAATTTGAATTCAGGCCTTCCTGACTCCAGGCCTGGCACTCTATTCACTGTGCCAACTATCTGCCCTAAATAAATGCTAGCTGTAATGATTTATTATTATCATTAACATTATCTTTTTTTTATATTTAGACATAGAGTTATTGTCATTTTCTTTAAAGGATAGGTTAGATAAAGCAAGAAACTGTGGATCTTTGAAGAAGAAAAGGCATTTTTTTAAGACAAACGTGAACAATGAAAGCCTTCCCATTGAGTTCATCATCAGAGAAGTAGAGCATTGGGAAGGGAATGACTAGACTATATTTCAACATCTGGAAAATATTTTGACATTGCAGTGCTCCCCCCAAACCCCCACTCCACATAAATCAATGTTGCAATAGAGTAACCAGGAAATATAATGAAACTTAACTTGTGTCAAAAGATGACTGATATCCAGGATTGGGGAGGGGAATCTCTGACTTGTTAACATCATTTATATGATGGCTTCTTGTTACCCTGTTTTAGGATGGACGTTGACAAGATGAAGTGCTTGGAAGAGGACAGCTAGGATGGTGAGGCTCTTGACTTCATGCCATATTAGTATCAGTTGAATCTTACACCTGATGAAGGACACTCATGGGGGAATATATTATCTGCCCCAAGAATTTAAAGAATTACTAAAGAGAAGTCTTTTTTTTTGCTTGGTTCCGGAGGGTAGATTGCAGATATACAGATAAAACTTTAGGCAGATTTAGACATAAAATAGAACCAAAAAGGAGGGAAAACTCTCCATAACAATGAGAGCTATATAAAGGGAATTGGGTTACATCTCTTTCACCATGGGGGGAGGGGGTTATGGGAATGAGGAAGTCTGAAGAGTAAGTGCTCAATGACTTCTGATTTAAAAGAACATATGAATTTAGATCATATTATAATTAATATTATCTCAACACTTCAAAAATACCATGATTTCACTAAGATAGTCAACCCTTCATCCAGTGTAGATTATAGTCCTTCCAAAGGAGACTGGTTGTCATGAGATAATATGGATTGAAAATAACCCCACCGCAACCAAGACCACAACAGCAGCAACAATAACAAAAACAATAACAATACCTGATAATTGGCCTCTCAATTATCAGTGAACCTCTCTGACACCAGACTCATCCTCTTAGGACAGATTCACAATGTCTCATAATATCATATCCAATGCCTTGCCATCATAGAGAGGAATTGCCAGGGGTTGTGTCTTGAAACAATTGCTCTGGAGATCCCCAGGTCACCTCCATGTGATGATGATCCAGTGAAAAAGACGTCATTGGAAGGAAGAAAATGGCAAGATACTCGAAAGTCAATTCTTTTACAAATGCTGTGATATGGCTGTTGTTGCTTGTTCTTGTTCTGTTGTTCAATTGTATGTGACTCTTCAAGACCCCAAGGGCCATACTTTCTTGGTTGTGATAAGTATTCTTTGTCTAAAAACTCTCTATTTCATCCCACTGGAAAAGGGTTCTTCATATAGCCATACTCTATTTTTCTATAGAGTGGAAGTCTCTAAACACAGTCCTGTCAAAGGGCCATGTAGTGGAAGACATTTGTCAGACATGTCTCACATACTGACAGTTTGATTGAAGGGAATTTTGGAAATTAAAAAGAGAGTGAGAGAGTATTCAAGAAGCTTTAAATGTCTCACAGAAGAGCCTGTAATAACTTCCCAAACTGAAGGAAAATTAATAGGCAAGGTGGTCTTTCTCCAGATGGCAGATTTTGAGCTTTTCATCCCCTCTGTTGAATTTTTATAGAACATCACATTCTTGATCTTTAAATTTACACATTAAATAAGTGACAGCATATTACAGAGATGAGGACCAAATGCATTCATGCATAAAATCACTGGTCAGATCATGAGTTGAATAGACTGCAAAGTTTGGAAGTCAAAAGTTCCATTGTGATCCTAATGACACAATGTCAAGTAGAATGGCCCCTTTGAATTACCAAGCCAAGTGACTTTGGTCAAGTTATTGACCTTTCTAGACATTACCTTTTTGGTTTATGCCAGCAATGAATGTTTGTGGACATAATGATATAATGTCAAGTAGAATTTTCCTTCAGAACAACCTGCTGAGTGACCTTGAGCAAATGTTTTTTCTCATCTGTAAAATGGGGAGATTTAGGTAATGTACATCCAAGGGCTCTTTTAATTCTGATATTCAGCATTTTCTGAGAAAGAGAATAATGTTGACATGGACATGGTTGCCAAGTCTGGTATGTACTGACTGAGGCACAATCAGATTTCTCATTGAGCATTATTTCTAGATCCTGAAACAGTATCTCTTGAATGTCCTAAATGATGACAAATCTTTGTCCACTGAGGTTGATTTTGTTTTGTGGTTATAGTCAAGAGCCATTTAGGATCACATTTAGTGAATGCTACATTTGATTGAGCTGAAAAATGTTTTCTGCTTTTAAAAATGTAAAATAAAAACACCGTACGGCTTGACTATAATACCATAATAACACTTCACATTAACATAGTGCTATGGGAGTTATGGAGCCCTTCCTCATAATAATCTTGCAAGGTAGAAGGGACAAGTATAGTTATCTGCATTTTTCATTAGAAAACTGAGGCTCCTAGAAGTGGCTTGATTTGCCCAAGAACTAATAGATCATTAAGTGGCAGGTTTAGGACTGCCACACACAGAGACCTTTTGGTTAGGAGTCCTTGTAGCACACTTGTCATTTCTTTGCACCACACAAAACATGACCTGGAGGTCAGGGACACATTAATTTTAAGTAAGGTATCCTTTACATGAGGGCAGTTAGGTGGCACAGTGGATAGAATGCTGGGTATGGAATCAGAAATACTCATCTATCTACCTGAGTTCAAATCTGGCTTCTAACACTCCTTGACACTGGGTAAATCACTTAAACCTGCTTGCCTCAGTTTCCTCACCTGCAAAATGATCAGGAAAAGGAAATGGCAAACCACTCCAGTATCTTTGCCAAGAAAACCCCAAATGGGGTTACAAAGAATCAGAAATGACTGAAAAATGACAGAACTCCATTGCATGCAGTAGGTTCTTAATTGATGCTTTTGAAGCTTATTCCTTACATATTGATCAAATGAGACGATAAAAATGACATGCCTTACAAACATTAACAAGCTACCTCTTATTATTCCTTTCATTATTTATTTCACGTGAGCATGTCTTTTTTCCACAACTAAATTGTGAAGCCATGCTGTATTATGGTAAATATTCTAGCTCTGAAGTCAGAGGATATTGGTTCCACTCTCACCTCCAAAATTTGCAACCAACTTAGGAATAGTCACTTAACCTCTCTAGCACTCAGTTTTCTCATCTGTAAGGTAAGAGGACTAGTTTACATGGCCTCTGAGGTCCCTTGTTTTTCTAGATCTGCACTCCTTTGACCTTAATGTAGGTTGCATTTAAAATAAGCCAACGTGCAAATACAGTGGGAGACATAACACACAAGATGGAATTAGAATATACAATAGTCCCAAATTTCTGATCAAGGGAACACCAAACAATGAAGTATCTAATATATTTCATTTGCCCATTCATTTTCTCAACTCCTATACTCTAAGCCCCTCCTAAAGCACACTCATGTAATCAAGCAAATCAGAGAAATTAAACTATATGTCCAAGACCTATTCTCTTCCTCACTGTGACCTCCAATCCCTTGACTCCTCAGTTTTTTTCAGGCCATCGCCTCTGCACTATCTACATTCTCTTCCATTCTAAATCTTGATCCCTTAAGGAACCACTTCAACCCTAGAACATCCTCTTCTCTTCAATCCTTTGTCCCTTTATCCTATCACTGATCTTGCTTTCTAAGTGTCAGCACTAGATCACTCCGGTCATCCTCTGCCCTCACTCCTACTTACAGGATGCTGAATGAAGCTGGAGAAAACCATGAAACCCTGCTGACTGCATCCACTGCAATTTGATGTAATATAATCTCAAATGAGCCTCCACTATTGCAAAACAAAGCATCTTTTAAAATCTTCCTAATTAGCTCACTTTCCCATGCACCACAGTGGGACTTTTGGTCTGTTTTTGTCCCTTATCAAAACTTGGATAGACTTTCTCTCTCACCTTCTAAGTTAAGAAGAATGTCTCATTTCACTGAAAAAAATGAGGCCATTTACTGAGAAATTCCTCTGCTGCCTAGCTCCTCAACTCCCAACCTTCATCTTGCCTTCCACCACTATTTTCTCCTTCACTACTCTATCACATGCAGTCACCATCTCCTTGTCAAAACTATCCCCTCTCCCATCCCGTCTATTCCAGCAGATTTCCCCTTCTATCATCTGTACTCTGTCACTTATCTTCAGTATCTCATTTTCTATGGATTATTTTCCTATGCCCTAAAACATTCTTATGCTTCCCAAAAAATCCTTGCTTGCAGCTCTAGAATTTGTTCAGAGCCATTTTTATAGGTTTTTGGAGGGACCTGGGAGGGGAGCTCAAGCAAGTCCCTAGTTTCCAGCTGCCATCTTGACTCCACAGAGGTTACTGTGTAGAAATAGCTCTGAAAACAAAAGCTCAGCCCCTCAAGGTTGGGACAAAGTACTCTCTACTCTACAAGCAGTCATACCCCCATGAAAAACTCAAGGGTCAAGTAGTTAGCTGGCAGCATGGCCAGGCAGCACAAACGGATGTAGATTCAGACTAGTACTTTGAAATCTTTCTTTGGTGACAAAGAAGAACAAAACATACAGCCAGAAGAAGTCAACAAAGTCAAAGAGCCTACATCAAAAGCCTCCATGAAAAACATGAACTGTTCCCAGGCCATCGAAGAGCCTAAAAAGCATTTGGAAAAGCAAGTTAGAGAAGTAGAGGAAAAATTGGGAAGAGAAATGAGACTGATGCAAGAAAACCATGAAAAACAAGTCAATGACTTGCTAAAGGAGAACCAAAAAATACTGAAGAAAATAACACCAACACCAACACCAACACCAACTCAAATGGCAAAAGAACTCCAAAAATCCAATGAGGAGAAGATGACTTGAAAGGCAGAATTAGCCAAATGGAAAAGGAGATCCAAAAGACCACTGAAGAAAATACTACCTTAAAAATTAGATTGCATCAAGTAGAAGCTAGTGACTTTATGAGAAATCAAGATATTATAAAACAGAACCAAAGGAATGAAAAATGGAAGACAATATGAAATATCTCATTGGAAAAACCGCAGACCTGGAAAATAGATGTAAGAAAGATAATTTAAAAATCATTGGACTACCTGAAAGCCATGATCAAAAAAAAGAGCCTAGATATCATGTTTCAAGAAATTATTAAGGACAACTGCCCTGATATTCTAGAGCCAGAGGGTAAAATAGAAATTGAAAGAATCCACAAGTCCCCTCCTGAAAAATATTCCCTGAAAGAAAACTCCTAAGAATATTGTCACCAAATTCCAGAGCTCCCAGATCAAGGAGAAAATACTGCAAGCTGCAAGAAAGAAACAGTTTGAGTATTGTTGAAACCCAATCAGAATAACCCAAGATCTAGCAGCTTCTACATTAAGGGATCGAAGGGCTTGGAATATGATATTATGGAGGTCAATGGAGCTAGGATTAAAACCTAGAATCACCTACCCAGCAAAACTGAGTATCATGCTCCAAGGCAAAATATGGAGTTTCAATGAAATAGAGGACTTTCAATTCAATAAAATAGAGGACTTTCAAGCTTTCTCAGTGAAAAGACCAGAACAGAATAGAAAATTTGACTTTCAAACACAAGAATCAAGAGAAGCATGAAAAGGTAAACAAGAAAGAGAAATCATAAGGTACTTACTAAAGTTGAACTGTTTTGTTTACATTACTACATGGAAAGATGATGTGTATAATTCATGGGACCTCAGAATTAGGGTAGCTGAAGGTAATATATGTGTATGTATATACATATATACATATATATATATATATATATATATATATATATATATATATATATATATATATACACACACACACACACACACACACACACACACACAGAAGCCACAGGGTGAGTTGAATATGAAGGGATGATATCTAAAAAAGATAAAATCAAATTAAGGGATGAGAGAGGAATATATTGAGAGAGGGAGAAAGGGAGAGATAGAATGGGGTAAATTATCTCATATGAAAGTGGCAAGAAAAAGCAAATTTGTTGGGAGGGAAGAGGGGGCAGGTGAGGAGGAATGAGTGAATCTTGCTCTCATTGGATTCAACCTGAGGAGGAAATAACATACAAACTCGATTAGGTATCTTACCCTACAGGAAAAAAGGAGGAAGGAGATAAAAAAAGGGGGGACAATAGAAGGGAGGGCAGATGGGGGAGGAAGTAATGAAAAGAAAATGCTTTTGAAAGGGGACAAGGTCAAGGAAGAAAATTGGATAAAGGGGGATAGGATAGGAGGGAGCAAAATAGAATTAGTCTTTCACAACATGAGTATTGTGGAAGGGTTTTGCATAATGATACACATGTGGCCTAAGTTGAATTGCTTGCCTTCTTAGGGAGGATGGGTGGGGAGGGAAGAGGAGAGAATTTGGAGCTCAAAGTTTTAAAAGCAGATGTTCAAAAAAAATTTCTTGCATGCAACTAGGAAATAAGATATACAGGCAATGGGGCATAGAAATCTATCTTGCCCTACAAGAAAGTAAGGGAAAAG
The DNA here is from genome assembly GCF_011100635.1 of Trichosurus vulpecula. NCBI lineage: Eukaryota > Metazoa > Chordata > Mammalia > Diprotodontia > Phalangeridae > Trichosurus > Trichosurus vulpecula. The sequence continues at coordinate 95,361,205 of NC_050573.1, read as the reverse complement.
CAGATGGGGGGGATTGGGGTGACAAAAGGGAGGGTTGACTGGGGAATGGGGCAATCAGAATATATGCCATCTTGGAGTGGGGGGAGGGTAGAAATGGGGAGAAAATTTGTGATTCAAACTCTTGTGAAAATTAATGCTGAAAACTAAAAAATATTAAATAAATAAATAATGATTTAAAAAAAATAAATTGTAATAATGCCATCTCTGGTGTCTGCCTCATAGGTTTGTGGTGAGGCTCAAATGAGATACCATGGGTAAAATGTTTTTGCACACTTTAAAGTGCTACATTGTCAGATATTATTAATAGCATTATTAATAAACCTAGTAGCTGGCAAAAGAAATCCTTGCTTGATCCATCCATCCCTTCTAGCTATGTTTCCATATCTCTCTTCCCTTTAGTGGCAAAACTCCTTGAGAACACTGTCCACAATGAATGTGTCTCTACTTTTTTCCCCTCTTACTCTCTTCTTAACTCTCTACAATCTTTATTTAATATTAACACACAACCAAAACTGCTACCTCCAAAGTTACTGACAATCTCAATTGCTAAATATAATGGCCTTTTCTCAATCTTCATCCTTTCTTAGCCTTTGACACTGTTCTCCTTGTTACTTTTTTCTTTCTAGGTCTACATAATGGGATTCTTTCCTGGTTTTCTTCTTGCCCATCTTTTTGCTCCTTCTCAGTATCCTTTACTGGATCTTCATCCAAGTCACACTTGCTAAATATGGTGTCTCACAGGGCTTTGTCATGGTCCCTCTTCTCTTATCTCTCTATATTATTTCCCTTGATGATCCCATCAGTTCCCATGTATTCAATTACTATCTCTATGCTGATGACTGTCAAATTTAATTATGCAAACCAGGCACCCCATACAATCACAACTTCAATAGCCTATTGGACATCTTAAACTGGATGTCCCCAGATATTTTAAACTCAGCATATATAATACTAAACTCTGTATTTCACCTCACACCATCTCTTCTTCCTAATTTTCCAGTTTCTGTTAAAGGTACCACCATCCTCTTAGTCATCCAGGCTCTCAGTCTAGGTGACTTCCTCAACTCCTAATTCTCTCCCGCCTTCTGACGCCCAATCTGTCTCTAAAGCCTTTTTTTTTTATATTGCCTTAACATCTCTCTTTCACATCCCCTTCTTTTCCCTGACACTGCCAATTACCTGATACAAGTCTTCACACATTCATCACTTCATATCTAGATTATTGCAATAGTTTGCTGGTTTCCTCCCTGCCACAAGTTTTTGTTTGTGTGTTTGTTTGTTTGTTTTATTCTGTTTTGTTTGCTCCTCTTGTGCATCTTCTGCTCAGCTACCAAATGGATCTTCCTAATCTACAGATCTGACTATGTCACCCTTCTACTCAATAAACTAGCAACTCCTTAACCCCTCCAGGATTAAATGTAAAATCCTCTCTTTAATGTTCAAAGCCTTTCACAACATGCCTTCAGTCTTATTAAAACTTATGCCCTCCCACATGCCCTGTAATGGAGTGACACTGGCCTCCTTGCTATTCCTCTAACTAGATATTCCATCTCTTAAATCTGGGCATTTTCATTCATCATCCCTCATTCTTGGAATACTCTTTCTCCTCTTCTCCACTACTGGGATTATTTGGTTTCTTTCATATTCTAACTAAAATTCTACTTTCTACAAGAAGCCTTTCCCAGTCAGCCCAAAATTTCAATGCCTCCCATCCATTGATTATCCTATATCCAATTTATCCTATATATAGCTTATTTGTACATAATTCTTCCCATGTTATCTCCACCTATCAGACTGTGAACTCTTTGAGACAAGGACTGAATTTTACATTTCTTTATAATCCAATTTTGTTTTGTTTTTGGCAGGGCAATTGGGGTTAAGTGACTTGCCCAAGGTCACACAGCTAGTAAATGTGTCAAGTGTCTGAGGTCGAATTTAAACTCAGGTCCTCCTGACTCCAGGGCCGGTGCTCTACTCACTGCATCACATAGCTGCCCCTCTTTGAGGTGAATTTGAAGAGGGAGAGCATGCCCAGGCATCAGACCTGGATAGAAGTACTTAAAGTTCGTAGATCAGAATTTTATCCTCCTTGCTATTCACTCAGGAGTAGGTAAGATGGTATTTTGTCCACTGCATATACCCAGGAAATTCTTTTACCCTACCTAGCAGTGTCATGAATTAGTAATTTGGCTTTGTTTCCTTTTTTGACAGCCCTGACCCAAATAGAATATCAGGCTTATTAAATATGATTGTTTGGGTCCATTTTAATATTGAAACAAATCTGTATTAGAGAAAATATATTTCTCTTTCCCCAGAGTGAACACTGGTACCTCTCACATGGATGTGAGGTAGATTTCCTGTGGAGTTCAAACATGTATTTGATCTAACAGGGAAAGAGGCTTTTCAGAAAGTCACATGGGACTGCCCTCTGGGGCGGCTGGCATCTAAAGTAGAAATCACTTTAAAGTTCCTGGAGGGGACATATTAAAAATAAGAGTAGGAGACGGAACCAATTATGTTTTACAATGCATGCTTTAAAATGGATGTCCAAAGGACTGGCTATTCCCTATGTGTGGTGCAACTATCACAAAGTTTAGTAGTTATAGAACATAAGGACAAAGTTGCATTGCTTGATTGCCCGGGTGACTTTTTGCAAATTCACTTAGTCTCTCCACCAAGGGTATTGCGTCTGAAATGTAGGCATAAGTAGAGTGGTCAACTGAATCACTGAACACATTAACGTGCAGTGCTAAATGTAAGGATAGTAAGAGTCACATTGTCTCTCCCATAATTAGGCCACATCTAGTACACTGTATTAAGTTCTGGTTACCACAAATTGGAAGACCATTGGCCAGCTGGTGTTCCATGGTAGGACAACTGGGGTGAATGAAGACCATGCCATACAAGGATTGATCAAAGGGTTTTATCAAGATCTTCAGGGAAAGAGGGTGGCTGTCTACCTGTCAGAGATCTTGTAAAGGGTTTTCTGAGCATGTACATGTAATAAAAGCAGATTGAAGTGTATCAAAAAGGTTCTAGATTCACTTTCCTAGAAGAAATTGAAGTATCTCACTCCCTCAGGGGTATACCTTAAGGTAGTCCTTGTGCTATAACCTTTAGCCCTCACTCTGGTGTCTCCTCCAATGTGAACCATCAGTTATTAATTTCTAGTTTCATTTAAACATATAACATCAATTAGCTTTAAAGTGGGGGCTATTTTCTATAAAGATACAGAAAGAAAAGAAAAGACAAAGATTTCCTCCTAATGTCTGGGGGTATGCTCTTCTCTGTATCATCTCAGTCCCTAAAAAAAATCAACACATACTTAACACAGTTTCTACATGCATTCCCTCCACTAAGTTTTCTTCCCAATGTGACATGGTTGACTGATAGATAAGACCACATCTCTGGTACTAGTAGACTGGTTCAAGCAAGTTATTCAGGATTTCACCTATCACTATATGGCTTCTGGAAATCTCAGCATGTATTTGAGATCTTGGACTTCTTGTGGCTTATCCTCTTGATATTTCGAAGTTCATAAGGTAGAAGTCATGTCTGATATCAGAAAGAATAAATATACAGAAACAGAAGTGACAGCAAGACCATGCACTCTTGGCTTCATGTCAGCTATAGATTAGAAAGGACCTGCATCTTCTTGTCATGCCCATCTATGTTCACAACACTCATCTTCCTTCTCATAAGCCAGACAAGCAAAAAACTAGACTAAGAGATGTCTAGGGGCTAGTTAGTGCTTTTTTAATACACACCAATTCTGATACCATAGCCTTTACCATGTTATTAGTGGACTAGAACCATCACAATATGTCTGTACATGCTGCAAATTGGGCATAAGGGCCCTTTTATTAAATATTCTCAAGCCTTTCAGAAATAGGATTCCCCTTCTTTTACATAAGGACTGTATCAATAAAACATTCTACAAATGTTCACCAAATCCCCCTCTTCCCATGCAAAAGGAAATGGGTATGGTTGGTCTGGAGAGAAGAATTCTTTGTGAGGACATGATTGCCCTCGAATACTTAAATGTTTCTCATGTGGAGAAAAGATGAGATTTATTCTCTGTTGCTGTAGATGACAGAACCTCAGAAGTTGCAATGGTTGGAAGATACAAGGAGGCAGATTTTAGCTTAATTTGACAAACTACTTGCTGCGAACTAGAACCAATGAAAGAATGATGTGTCTTGTGAGTCGGTAGGTTCTCCTCAATTAAGGTGTTCAAAGAGAGGTGTGTTCGAGAGATATTCAGGCAACGAGTTGTAATGGATGACCTCTGAGAACACATCCTATTTCAATATTCTCTGACTCTTAGAATCACTGAGAAAGCACTTAGTAAGCACCTAGTACGTGCAAACCACTATGCACCAGTGACTGTGCTAAGTGCTTTGCAGATATTAACTCATTTGATCCACACAACAACCTTGGGAGGTAGGCACTGTGATTTTCCCCATTTTACAATTCAGGAAAGTCTTTCTTCAGCTCATTTTACAGATGAGAAAAATAAGGCAAACTTAAGTAACTTGTGCAGGGTCACACAGTTATTAAGTGTCTGAGGCCGGATTCAAACTCAGGTCCTCTTGACTCTAGGCCTGAAACTCTATCCACTGAGTCACCTAGCTGCCCTATGTAGGGAGGTACAGGATAGCATTTTTTAACATAAGCTGTTCAGCTTTCAGAAGCTCCATCCCAATATCTTTTAAAGCAAGATCATAGTGGCCTATGAGATTTTTGTTGTTGTTCAGTCATTGCAGTTGCACCTCACTCTTTGTGACTATGTTTGGGGTTTTCTTGGCAAAGCTATTGGAATGGTTTGCCATTTCCTTCTCCAGCTCATTAACACATGAGGAAACTGAGGCAAACAGGGTTAAGTGTTTTGCCCAGGGTCACAAAGCTAGTAAGTATCTGAGGCTGAATTTGAATTCTGGCCTTCCTGACTCTGAGCCCAGTGCTCTATCCACTGAGTCATGTGTCTCTCAGGAAATGTCCTCACCTCATTTCTACTCCTCCACACTTCTAAACTTTCATATGATCTCATTGATTCTCTTTTCTTTTTCTCTGCATTTAGAAGATGAGATGGGCCTCCTTGCTGTTTGTCCTAAGTCTTGGAAAATTTGTACTCATGATCTCTCATTGACTCCAGGATCAACGTCCATTGATGATCCTCCTTTTAGTTTCTCCTCCTCTGCTGTACATGTAGGTGGTACCATGGATAGAGTGCTCAAATGGGAGTTGCAAAGTCCTGAATTCAAATCTGAACTCAGACACATACTACCTAGGTGACCTAGGGGAAGTTACTTAACCTCTGTCTACTTCAGTTTTCTCAACTATAATTTGAGGATAATCATGGCACCTATTTCGTAGGGGTGCTATGAGGATTGAATGGTATAATATTTATAAAGCACTTAGCACAGTGCCTGGCACATTATAGGTACTTAATAAAATACTAATTCTCCTTCCCTCCTTCTGCTGGCTCCTTCCCCTTTTCCTAAAAGTACGTTTGAATGAACTAAATCCTAAAAAAAAAATCACCCTTCTATCTGGCTATCCCATGCAGCTATCTTCCAATATCTCTCTTCCTCCTAACAGCTAAATTTCCATTAAAAAAACAGTCCACACTCTGCCTTAAATTCTTCATTTCTTACTCCTATTATGACTCCCTGAAAAGTTTTATTCTATTGCCCCTCTTGTGAAGAAACTACTCTCTCCAAGGCCATCAATGACCTCCGTTAAATTGTCAAATTCAACACATTTTTCTCATTAATTATCTGCCCTAAACTTTTAGCACAACTTGACAAAATTGACTACCAAGTTCTTCTTAACATCCTACATATACCCTGCTTTTTTGATACTGGTCTCTTCTTCCCTTATCAGAGTTCAATGATGTTGCTGTCTCCAGACTCCTAAATCAGTTATTCTTATAATTTTAACTGATTTCTCATCTTACTCCCACCACCTATTCGCAGGTTTCCCTCAAAGTTTTCCCCCATTCCCACCTTAGACTTTTTTTTCCCCATACTCTTTTATCCTAGCAATCTCATACATCCTAAGGACTTACATATCACATGTAGGATCATAATCAAATTCAATTTAATAAATATTTATTTCATCTACTGTATACATAACATTAAAACTATTATTTTGAAATAGAAACATAAAAGTGAAATAGTCCCTGTTCTAAGAGAACTGCAGTCTACTAGAGGAATGCAACATGGAACATAATCCAGATAGAAGTGCAGAAAAGGATAGACAGGGAAAGTAATTCTAGAAATATCTGAAGGATGAAAGAATACTATTATCTTCAATTTACTATGTATATATTTTGTCAGTGAGCAGTTGTTTGCATGTTGTCTCTCCATTAGAACATGAGCTCTATGAGAGCAGGGACAATGTTCTTGACTGTCTTGTTATTCTTGTATTTATTTTTTAAATATTTTTAAAAATGTTATAAAAGATCCACTATGTGATTTCATACAAAAGAAACTATGTATCCGAAAGATGGCGGCTGGAAAGCAGGGACTAACATGAGGTCCCCACCGAGTCCCTCCAAAAACCTATAAAAAATGGCTCTGAACCAATTATAGAACTGCAGAACGCACAAAAGAGCAGAGGGAAGCAGGGCTCCCGCCAAGGACAGCCTGGATGGTCTCTGGGTGAGTTCTATACCACATGGAGCTGGGAACAGAGCTGAGTGGAGCAGAGCCCAGCATGAGCTGCGGGGACCAACCAGAACAGGAGCCGGGCAGAGCATACCCTAGCGCCCTGAATCAGTGAGCTGCAGCAGTTACGAGACTTCTCAACCCACAAACACCAAAGACAGCAGAGAAGGTTAGTGGGAAAAGCTGCAGGAGTGGAAGGAGTTCACAGTTCAGCCACCGCCCCGGGGCAGCAGAGGTGGGGCAACTACAGCTGCAGTTGCTTCTGGCCCCGGGCCCACCTGGTGGGAGGAATTAAGTGGCAGATCAGAGCAGGAGTGCACAGCCTGCTGAAGAATTAAGCCCAGTCCAGGTTGGGGGTTCTTGGGGAAGGAGGAGTGCTGGTGTGGCAGAGCTGGCACTTCCCCCCCAAATGTGGAACATAGAACTCTTTAGTCTACAAGCAGTCACACCTCAGTGAAAAACTCAAAGGTTAAGTTAGTTGGTTGGGAATATGGTGAGGCAGCGAAAACGCACCCAGATTCAGTCTCAGACTTTGCATTCTTTCTTTGGTGACAAAGAAGACCAAAACATACAGACAGAAGAAGTTAACAAAGTCCAAGAGCCTACAAAAGAAGCCTCCAGGAAAACCATGAACTGGTCCAGGCCACGGAAGAGCTCAAAAAGGATTTGGAAAAGCAAGTTAGAGAAGTAGAGGAAAAATTGGGAAGAGAAATGAGAAGGATGCGAGAAAACCATGAAAAACAAGTCAATGACTTGCTAAAGGAGACCCAAAAAAATACTGAAAAATACACTGAAGAAAACAACACCTTAAAAAAATAGACTAACTCAAATGGCAAAAGAGTTCAAAAAGCCAATGAGGAGAAGAATGCCTTGAAAGGCAGAATTAGCCAAATGGAAAAGTAGGTCCAAAAGACCACTGAAGAAAATACTACTTTAAAAATTAGATTGGAGCAAGGGAAGCTAGTGACTTTATGAGAAATCAAGATATTATAAAACAGAACCAAAGGAAAGAAAAAATGGAAGACAATGTGAAATATCTCATTGGAACAACCACTGACCTGGAAAATAGATCCAGGAGAGATAATTTTAAAATTACTGGACTACCTGAAAGCCATGATCAAAAACCAACCTAGATGTCATCTTTCAAGAAATTATCAAGGAGAACTGCCCTGATATTCTAGAGACACAGGGCAAAATAGAAATTGAAAGAATCCATCGATCGCCTCCTCAAATAGATCCCAAAAAGAAATCTCCTAGGAATATTGTCACCAAATTCCAGAGCTCCCAGATCAAGAAGAAAATACTGCAAGCAGCCAGAAAGAAACAATTTGAGTATTGTGGAAACCCAATCAGAATAACCTAAGATCTGGCAACTTCTACATTAAGAGATCGAAGGTCTTAGAATACGATATTCCGGAGGTCAATGGAGCTAGGATTAAAACCTAGAATCACCCACCCAGCAAAACTGAGTATCATGATCCAAGACAAAATATGGATTTTCAATAAAACAGAGGACTTTCAAGCTTTCTCAAAGAAAAGACCAGAGATGAATAGACAATTTGACTTTCAAACACCAGAATGAAGAGAAGCATGAAAAGGTAATCAAGACAAAGAACAAGAAAAAGAAATTGCAAGGTACTTACTAAAGTCAAACTGTTTTTTTTATATTCCTACATGGAAAGATGACGTGTATGATTCATGAGACCTCAGTATTAGGGTAGCTGGAGGGAATATGCATATATATATATGTTTATGTATATATATGTATATATGAGTGTGTATGTATGTATATATGTATGTGTATATATATATGTATGTATATATATATACATATATATGTGTATATATATATATATATATATATATATATATATATATAGAGAGAGAGAGAGAGAGAGAGAGAGAGAGAGAGAGAGAGGACACAGGGTGAGCTGAAGATGAAGGGAAGATATCTAAAAGAAATAATATAAAATTAAGGGATGAGAGAGGAATATATTGAGAGAGGGAGATAGGGAGAGATAGAATGGTGTGGATTATCTTGCAAAAGGTGGCAAGAGGAAGTAGTTCTGTGGGAGGAGGGGAGAGGGCAGGTGAGGGGGGAATGAGTGAATCTTGCTCTCCTCAGATTTTACCTGAGGAGGGAATACCATACATACTCAATTGGGTATCTTACCCCACAGGAAAGAAGAGGGAAGAAGATAAAAAAAGGGGGGATGAAGGAGGGGTGGGCAGATGGGTGTGGAGGTAATCAAAAACAAACACTTTGGAAAGTGGACAGGGTCAAGGGAGAAAATTCAATAAAAGGGGATGGGTTGGGAAGGAGCAAAATATAGTTAGGCTTTCACAACATGAGTATTGTTGAAGGGTTATACATAATGATACACATGTGGCCTGTATTTAATTGATTGACTTCTTAGGGAGGGTGGGTGGGAAGGGAGGAGGGGGCAGAAACAAATGTTCCAAAACAAAAACAAAAACAAAAAAAAAGTTTTTGCAGGCAACTAGAAAATAAGATACACGGACAATGGGGCATAGAAATTTATCTTGCCCTACAAGAAAGGAAGGGAAAAGGGGATGGGAGGGGAGTGCGGTGATAGAAGGGAGGGCTGACTGGGGAACGGGCCAACCAGAATATATGCCATCTTGGAGTGGGGGGAAGGGTAGAAATGGGGAGAAAATTTGTAATTCAAACTCTTGTGAAAATCAATGCTGAAAACTAAATATATTAAATAAATAAATTTAAAAAAAAATTTCATTGCAGGAAAAACACACAAATTTGCAATAAACTATTGAATTTAAAATCTGAAAAAAAGTTATATCAAGAAAGCAAAGATGATAAAAGAGATAACAGAGGAAGTTATGAAGACACAATCCACTCTACGGCTATTGAAGACTGATCTGATTTTCTTTATTTATAACAACGCTACTGATTAGTTTCATCCCATACCATTTTGTCTTGCATTTCATGTATAGTCATAAAAATACAGCAAACTGTTATGTTAATTTGAATTTTTATAAGGGAGATGAAAGAGAAAATAAAATATTTTTCCTCTGCTGAAAAAAAAAGAAAGTCAATTTTTTTTCTATTTTGCTCTTGTCTTTTCATCAAAAATGCTTGACAGTCTTCTATCTCATTGAAATTCCAATTTTTCCCCTTAAGGATTACACTCAGTTTTGCTGGGTAGGTGATTCTTATTTTTAATCCTGTCTCCCATGCCCTCTGGAACATCATATTCCAAGCCCTCCAATCCTTTAATGTAGAAGCTGCTAAATCTTGTATTATCCTGACTGCAGCTCCACCATATTTGAATTGTTTCTTTTTGGCTGCTTTCCATATTTTCTCCTTAAACTGGGAACTCTGAAATTTTGCTATGATATTCCTGTGAGTTTTCATTTTGGGATACCTTTCAGGAGGTGATCAGGGGATTCTTTCAATTTCTAGTTTATGCTCTAGTTCTAGAATATCAGGACATTTTTCCTTTATAATTTCTTGAAAGAGTTTGATGTCTACAACTCATTTTTTGATCATGGCTTTCAGGTAGCCCAATAATTTTCGAATTATCTATCCTGGATCTATTTTCCAGATCAGTTTTTTTTTTCCAATGAGATATTGCACACATTGTCTTCTATTTTTTCATTCCTTCAGGTTTTTTTATTGTTTCTTGATTTCTCATAGAATCACTAGCTTCCATTTGCTCCATTCTAATTTTTAAGGATTTTTTTTCTTCAATGAGTTTCATGTCTCCTTTTCCATTTGGCCAATTCTCCTTTTGAAGGCTGCCTTTTTGAACCTCTTTTACCATTTGGCCTAGTCTGTTTTTTAAGGTGTTATATTTTAAATATTATTTTGTATGTCCTTTGTAGAGTTGTTGACTCATTTTTTTCTTTTAAATTTATTTAATTTTAATTTAAAACATTCAGTTACACATGTTTTTGAGTTTCAGACTTTCTCCAGCTCCTTTTTCTCCCCACCCCCCAAGAAAGACGGCATGCAATCCAATATAGGTCCTATATATACTTTCACACTAAATGCATTTTCATACTATATTGACTCATTTTTCATGATTTTCTTCTATCACTCTCACTTCTTTTCCCAATTTTTCCTCTACCTCACTTACTTGATTTTTATAATCCTTTTTGAGTTCTTCCATGGCCTGTGACCAAGTCATATTTTTCTTGGTGGCTTTAGATGCCTTTGTCTTCTTCTGAGTGTGTATTTTGATCTCCTTTGTCACCATAATAAATTTCTATAGTCAGAGATATTTTTTCCATTTTTTGCTCATTTTCCCAGCCTACTACTTGACTTTCAACTCTTTTAACTTTGTTAAAGCCTCCAGGTGGGAGGCTTATTGTCCCAAGCTTCAGGGGTTTTGTTCAGTTGTTTTCAGAGACACTTTGAGGGACCTACAAGTTTCAGTTCTTCCACGGTAGTGTGATCTAATGAGAGGTGTTTGCCACACTCCTGGCCTGTGCTCTTGTCTGTGAGTGACCACAAGCACTCTTTTCTGCCCTAGAACTGTGAGGAGAGTTGCCCCTCCACTGCTACCACAAGATCTACTGTGTTAGTGCTCCTCCTTGCTCTGGGACTGCCACACAGGAGTGTGACCCAGGTCTGAATTTGGCCAAAGCAACATGATCCTGCCTCAGTGCTAGCAAAAAGACCTTTGTATCTCCTTCTGACCAGTTGTTTAACCCCCTTACCATCTGTGGGCTAAGGGCTCTGGAAGCAGCTGCTGCCACAAATCTAAGTCATTTGCAAGTCATGTCATCATCTCACTGATGTCATGGTGCACTTTGAGAATGAAGGACAAACCACAACTCTGTTGAATAAAATAGATTTCTATTACCAATTGTGTGTTTGTGTGTGTGTATTCCCTCTTAGAAACTATTTGGCTGTGAGCAATGTTCAAGCTTTGACCACAGCTCCCCAAGCCTGCTCTTGGTTTGCCTTGGCCTGGACTGTGCTGGCATGGCCTGTGCTGGACTGTGCTCCTCTTTTACCAGAGTGCGATTGACCTTTCCTGCTGACCTTTTAAGTTATCTTTGGTGTTTGGGGGCTGAGAGGCCTGGAAGCAGCTGCTGTCACTGATTAATTTCCCCGAAGCCTTTTTGGGGGTTTCCTGGGGCAACGTCTGTGCTGGCATGACTTGCGCTGGATTGTTCTCATCACTAGCCATGGTGCAACAGATGCCAACTTTCCAAGTTTTCTTGGGCTAAGAATTTGTTTTACTCTTTCTTTTTGTGGGTTCTGCTGCTCCAGAATTTGTTTAGAGAAATTTTTAAAGGTATTTGGAGGGGTTTGGAGTAGACTTCAGGTGAGATCCTGCCTTTACTCTACCGTCTTGGTGCTGCCCCACCTTTAATTTTCATTTTTAGTATAATTCACTTTGTTAAATATTTTCCTATTCACTGAATTGGCATTGCCTCACTCAAAATGAGAGCTCGAAAAGACCTTAGTTTAAAAAGGCAAAGGTTTCCTACTGCATAATGGGCCATCTCCAGTCATCCTGATCAATATCTGGTCATTGGACCCAGGTGACTCTTACAGAGAAAGTGAGACTGGTGACCTTGCACAGCCCTCTCTCACTCAACTCAAAGTCAATTTCAAGTCGTGTTGTCATCTCCCTGATGTAATAGTCCTTTTTGAGAATGAAGTAGACAGGTTTACTGTCTACTACCTTTTGTAATTTATTTTTTTTTTCCTTTACGAATTTGGATGCTATGCCACTTGGTGTATATGTTCCCTTCCCTTCCCTCCCCTCCCCTGCCCTCTTCTCCTCTCCTTTCCTTTCCTCTTCCCCTCTGCCCTTACCTGAAGGTGTTCTGCCCAAAGGAGGATAAATTTTGATGTTCAAAAGCTACCTAATTAATTTGGAGTTTACTGGCTAGATTTCCTTCTCAAAGACCAATCCTTAAACCCAATTCACTCTGGATTTCATGGATTGGACAACAATAACTCCCTGCCTAAGCACCACTTAATGGTTATTTCTTTGGGCCCTCCTGGCTCAGGGTGAATGTAAATAGTAACTGTTTCTCTTTCGAACAGCAACCCTGAGGGTCTTCCCCTCCCGGTTCGATTTTATTTTTCCTTAAAGGGGCCATCCCTTGATTCACTTGTTAAAGAAGCATATTCACTGAATGGGCATTGCCTCACTCAAAGTTTGAACTTGAAAAGACCTTCCTTAAAAGAGCAGAGGCCTCCCACTGCATGGGGCCTATCTTTAGTCATCCTGATCAATATCTGGCCACTGGACTCAGATGACTCTGGAGAAGAAAGTGAGACTGGTGACTTTTCACAGCCCTCCCTCATACAAATTTAAGTCACTTTCAAGTCATGTCATCATCTTCCTGATGTCATGGTCCTCTTTGAGGATGAAGGACAAACCATAACACATACCACAACCCTGTTGAGTAAAATAGATTTCTATTACCAATTGTGTGTGTGCATGTGTGTGTGTGTGTGTGTGTGTGTGTGTGTGTGTGTGTGGTGTGTATCCCCTCTTTGAAACAATTTGGCTGTGAGCAAGGTTCAAGCACTGACCACCACTCCTCAACCATTTTCTACTCCACTGTAAAAAGCTCTTATTTTCACACCTGTTTTCTCCGACACAGTGTCCCCCCTTTTTCCTTTTCCTTTCTTCTTTGTCCAGCCATCCCTTTTCCTAACCCATCCTTTATTTTTTAAATCATACCAACATAATCAACTCCCTCCCATGCCATCTTTCTATGCCAAATCCTTCTACCTGCCCTAAATGATAAAGTTCTTTGAAGTTGCATGTGTCATCTTCCCACAAAGAAAGGTAAGCAGTTTAGCTTTATCGAGTCCCTTATGATTTCTTTTTCGTGTTTACCTTTTTATGCTTCTCTTGAGTCTTATATTTGAAAATCAAAATTTCTGTTCAGCTCTGGCCTTTTCATCAGGAAGGTCTGAAAGCATTTTGTTTCATTAAATATTCATTTTTCCCCTTGCAAGATTTTACTCAGTTTTCCTGGATTGGTTATTCTTGGTTGTAATCCCAGCTTTTTTTGCCCTCTGAAATTTCATATTCCAAGCCCTCCACTCCTTTAATGTGCTAGCTGCTAAATCTTATGTGTTTCTGACTGTGGCTCCACAGTATTTGAATAATTTCTTTCTCCCTGATTGATGTATTTTCTCTTTAACCAGGGAGCTCTGGAATTTGGATGTAATATTCCTGAGAGTTTTCATTTCATTATCTCTTTCAAGTGGTGATTAGTGGATTTTTAAAAAAAAAACTTTCTATTTTGCCCTCTGGTTCAAAGATATTGGAGTTTTTCTTGATGATAATTTATCAAAATAGAATGTCTAGGCTCTTTCTTTGATCGTGGCTTTTAGTAATCCAGTAATTCTTACATGATTTCTCCTTGATCTGTTTTCCAGGTCAGTTGTTTTTATAATAGATATTTCACATTTTCTTCTATTTGTTCATTCTTTTAACCTTGTTTTATTGTTATTGGGGTTTTTTGAGGACTAACAAGTAGCACTTTATTTGGAAGGCAAACAGGGTTATTACAGTGAGGGGATGGCAAGGGTCATGGTGTTAAATGCTCATTTCAAAGTACATTAGAGGAAGGATAGCACAGAATCTTCTCTGTATTTCCCACCTCAAACTTCAAAATAAAATGATGTCTGCAGTAAGTTTGAAGTCTGATGCATGAAAATCTGCTTGTCCTCAAACTGATGTCATTTCTATCCAAGAAACTGTGCAGTGAAAACATTGTTCTTTATTTCTTCTTGTTTCAGTGAATGGGAAGGATTCAACCAACAACATTCATGACAACAAAGTTCAGGATGTTACTAGCAAAGAAGAAGTTAGGAAAAGCTCTTTTGGGAGAGATCCTTGGAAATCTCCCTTATTCAACGGGTTGATCTGTATCCTCAGACAGACCATCAGCATGAAGCTCCCCACACAGGAGATGAAGCCGGATAGGAAGGAGTTGAAGGGGAAGGTCTCCACAAGGAGACAGTAACTGAATTGCAGCGCTCTGGTCAGCAAGCAGGTAGGCATCCAGGAGCTTCAGGCACTGCAGGCATGGTGCTCATGTACTCCTCCAGGAAGCGCAAGATCACCGAGGTCACCAACGCTGGCATTGCTCTGTTGTCCTGCCCATGGCCCACCCCGCCACTCCGCATATGGAGCCCACCACCTTTCAAGCGGTGTTGTGACCACACAGCTTTGTTTTATTTTTTTCTTGTTGTCTCACAGACTTATTGCCTTCTAACTTCTAAGGACTTATTTTCTTTAATGAACTTTTGTATCTTTTAATTTTCATTTTGTTCCATTCTGTTTTTAAGGTCTTGCTTTCTTCAGCATTTTGTTGTGCTTCTTTTACCAAGCTGTTAATTGTCTTCTCATAAATTTCTTCCTTTGCTTTCATTTCTTTACTTATATTTTTCCTCTATTACTCTGATTTTGAAAGTAATTTTTGAGCTCTTCCAGGAATGCTTGCTAGGCTTGGTCCAAGTCACATTCTTTTCTTTGAGGCTTAGTTTACAGCTATTTTGACTTTGTTGTCTTCTTCTGAGTTTATATCTTCACTTTCCTTGCCACTGTAGCAAATCTACTGTAGTAGATTTTCATAGTCAGTGTCTTTTTTTATTTGTTTGTTTTTCCATCCTATTTCTGGATTTTGAACTTGATATTAGTTACGCTCTGTTCCTGGCATGGGGATTTGGGGGAGACACCATATCAAGCTTCTGGTTTTTTAGCACTGCTTTTTTGAGAACTAGCTCTGCGGGGTGGATGTTTTTGGTGCTTCCAAGGTCATATGATCTGACAGAGTGGTGGTCACTGCTCTTCTATTTTGTACTATTTTCCTAGCTCAGGAAGGCATCCTTGATCTCTTGTGACCAAATATGATACTACCCCTCTGCTCCCTCTTGACCAAAAGTGCTGCTCTCTGCCCTGGAACTATTACCCAGAAGTGGATACAGGCAATATAGCAATAGATTGGCATTTAGTCCTGCCTCCAGTACTAGCACAGATGTCCCCAGTAATTTTCTTCCCAGTTACCAGATCTCCTTACCCTCTGTGATTGATAGTTCAAAAGCATTCTCTTTTTATCCCCACTTTTTAGTATAATGCCTGGAACATAAGTATTTCATGAATCTTTGTTGCCTGATTCACTAACGGGGAGTGTGGAAGATTAGAAAAATTTTCACCAGGGAGGTGACACCCGAGCTGAGCCTTGAAGATAAGGATTCTGAAAGATATAGATAAGGAGTTAGTGCACTCCAGGCATGAGTAACAGTGTGCATGCAAAGTGGCAGGAGACAGACTCCAGTTCAAACAACAGCAAATACTATAGGACAGCAAGAATATACAGTTCAAACAGGGCAGTGTTTATATATACATGCATACATATGTGTATACACAAATATGCATACTAATACCTATAGACATGCATTCCTATATGTGTAACATGTCCCTATGTATATGTATCTATGTTAGGGGCATTTAGGTGGCACAGTGGATACAGTGCCAGGACTGAAGTCAGGAAGACCTGAATTCAAATCCAGAAACAGATAATTGCTAGTTGTGTGACCCTAGGCAAGTCACTTAACTCTGTTTGCCTCAGTTTTCTCATCTGTAAAATGAGCTGGAGAAGGAAATGACGAACCACTCCAGTATCTTTGCTAAGAAGACTATATGGAAACGCCAAGAATTGGAAATGACTGAAACAAGTCAACAACAACAATATGCATCTATATACACATATGTACATGTGCATATGTATGTGTACATATGAATGTATAGAGATACATATATGTCTATATGCACATATATTATATCTATGCATATTATTCTATTCTAGTCTAGTCTAGTCTAGTCTATATCTAGAGATAGAGAGATACTTTAGAGGCAATAAAAAGCCACTGAAGACTTTTGACCAAGGGGATGATATGGTGAGACTGGTATATGTGAAGATTGCTATTCTGGCATTATATGAAGTACAAACTTTATAAAGGAGAAACTTGAATCAGAGAGGTCAGTTAAGACTAGGAGATCTTGAATATCCTTTTCAGTTCAAATCCTAGAACATCTGTGGTCCATTCCAACTGTCCTGCTAAAAAAAAATCTTCAGTGACATTCCCCATTAGCTAAAAAAAATACAATACAACACAAACCCTTAGCCTGACATTTAAAGTCTTCCATAATCTGGATCCATTCTAGATTTATGACCTTATGCAATGTGACTCTTCTTGCTCATTAACTTCTAACCAAACTGGGCTCCTATCCATCTTTATTCTCTTTGTGCTGTTTTACTGACTGCATTCATTTGAAGTGGCTACTACTTATTCTCTAAATGCCTACAACATGCTCACTCCCTGTTGAACTCTTCCTTAAGGGCCTATTCTGGTATATCTTCCCCAGAAAGATTTGTTGTTGTTGTTGGTCAGTCATTTCAGTTGTGTCTGATTCTTCATGACTCCATTTTGGGTTTTCTTGGCAAAGCTGCTGGAGTGGTTTGTCAGTTCCTTCTCCAGCTTATTTTATGGATGAGGAAACTGAGATAAATAGGGTTAAATGACTTGCACAGTGTCATGCAGCTAGTAAGTATCTGTAGACAAATTTGAGCTTAGGTGTTCCTGACTCTGGGTCCAGTGCTCTATCTGCTGAACAAACTAGCTGCACCAGGAAGATTTTTTCGGCTCCCTCCAATGAAAAGTGGGCTCTCCATTCATTATATATCATCAGAACAAACTATTCGTATCTCTCCCTTATCCTTATTTTTCCTTGGATAATGCTTATGTGTACACATACTCTAATCTCTTCCCTGCTCCCAGTCAGACTTACGTCTTCTTGTGTACAGTGTAATTTTTCATCTTTGCATCCTTAGCATTTAGTAGAGTGCCTCTGATGCACAGAAAGTGCTTAATTGATGTGTGTTGATTGAAATGATTAAACTCTTTCCAGTCACCCATCCTACTGTTGTGATTTTGGACTGAAAGTGGCTGTTTCCAATTTAGGATCCAAGAATTTTCTAGAAGGGACCAGAGAAATCATTTTAGTTTAACTACCTCCTTTTAGAAATGGGTAGACTGAGGCCCAGGAAAAAGAAGTCAGTTAATATGCCTTTTTCAAAAAAAAATGGGATTGAATTAGACTCTAGTGTCTTATTTTCCCAACAAAGCCTAATAAAGTGAAAGCCTAAGAGATGCTATGACAATCACATGAATAGAACTCAAAGATGTTTATCATAAAATTAGAGGACAGAAACCACAGTTTTGTTTTATTTTATTTCATTTCATTTTATTTTTTAGCCAGGCAGTAAAATCACTTTTATTCATGAGAAAATTTACACCTGCTGTTAATTCTTTCCATACATCTTGAAGGAAAAGAGTTTGATTTCTTTTTCCTTTCTTCTTAATTTGTAAGAAAAAGCTTTTTTTTCTCAGTCACAGTATGATTTCCAAATGAATTATTATCACCACCCCAGCCATTGTCTTCCACACTGCTTTGTCCAGATCCCTCTGTACTGATGCTTTTTCTCTTCCCTCTAAGCTCACATCTTATAAAACTACTCAACTTGGCATTATTCATCCCACACACATTCCCACCGTGCAATCCACCGGCAGCCAGCAACATTCATCGGAAATAGAACAATACCCTTCACAGGAGCCTCCGAATCAAAGGATTTCTGTTGGTCCTTGTGGTTGAGAAAAGAACTAACCACCCTGGTAAAACAGGGACTGAAGTCTACCTCACCTCAGCTCAGCTCATCTCACCTTCTAATCAGGCATTCTTATAGAAAGTTTTCTGATATTAATTCAATTATATGAGATCATAATAGTAACAATGTTAAAAATGTTTTTTTTAAAAAATATGGTACATGTAGGGATAGAATTTCAGGCTTCTCCAAAGTGATTTTTTTCTCTAAATATTCTTTGGTGCCAATTTTCCATCTTTTAATCCTTATAGTCACACTGATTCATGCATTCTTAACTACAGTAGGTACAAATGTTATCACAAAATCTTAGAGTGAGAAGGTGACATGGATGTCAGAACCTGGGAGTTGTCCAGCTTAGCCCCTATCTGAATACTACACCCTTCCATGACATTCCAATCAAGCAACCACCTGACCTCTTCTTGAAGATGTATAGCAGTGGCAAGCTCATTATTTTAAGAAGCTGTTTTCAGTCCTGTATAGTTCAAACTACTTGGAAGTTATTTACATTCAGTCCAAATCTATTCCATACAACATCTTCTGTTCTCAGTTCTGCCCCCTGGAGTCAAACAAAATGCGTCAAATTCATCTTCACTATAATGGCCTTTCCGATGTTCAAAAACACTGATGATCGCCCCACTGAGTCATTCCTTCTACATTTTCTTTCAGCTTTTTTCACATAATTTTCTTTCCAAATCCTCTAACAAATCTGGTCATTTTATCCTGAATTACCAACTTGTCCATGCACTTCCTAAAGTGTAGTTTTCAAAATTAAACACAATATCCCAGATGTGGTTTCATTAAGGAAGAGTATAACAAGACTATTACTCCTCTCATATTAGATGTTGTGTTTCTCCTAGTGTAGCCTAGGAGGCTATTAGGATTTTGGCTGCCATATCAAACAATAGTTTCATACTGATCTTGAAGTTCACTAAAATCCACAGTTTTTTCCCCAAAAAACAAATCTAACCATGTCTCCTAAATTTTATGATTGCTTAAGTGATCACCATGTTGCAAGTGTAAGACTTCACATTATCTCGTATTCAGTCTAGCTTTATTAACTCTCAGAATTCTTTTATATCTTGGCTCTGTCACCCAGCACAATGATCAATCTCTCCCAATTTTCTATTAACTACAAATTTCATAAACCTTTGATGTGTATATTTATCTAAGCCCTTGACTTTAAAAGTGTTAACACATACATACAAACACACATACAGATGAGAAAAACTCCCTGAGATATTCCACAACAAACCACTTTTTCAACTGACAGCCATCAATTAATTAATGACTTTATATTCAATTTTTCAAGACCAGCCCATCTTTTTATCCCAAATACATTTCTCTGATTATGGCATCTTTTACTCCTTCTTAACTTCTTGTTTGTAATGTGTTGCAGTCTGCTCACATCTGTAATATGTCTCTTCACTGCCTTCTGAATGATACTATTTTTCAATTACTTGAAAATTACAGTACTCCACGAATGCATTGTCTTAGAAGAATATTGGTTGAATATTAGAATGAAAAACCTGGTTGTTGGTTGGATGTTACATATGTTGAGAATCACTCATCGGTTTTCTAGAAATAAAGAGTTCCTCCATGTACATGTCTTCCACTATACCTTGTTCTAATTAATACCTTATGATGGTAGAGTGCTTTGCCATTTAGAAGGTAGTTTCCCATAAATTATCACATTCAAAGGAGACAGTAAATTCCTGAAAGCTAAGCAGAGACCACATCTTTATTTTTCTGTATCTGCACAGCAAGGTGCATGCTATATTAACTACATTAACCCTGATGACCTGCAAGTATCAATCACATCAAATTGAAATGAAGGACAGACTTTTTTCTCTTATACTTTTGGAACTGTATGTGAGGTCTATGAGGATTGGTGGTAATTTGGACACATATTCCAAGAGACCAGCAAAAATTTATAAGAATGGTGAATTTACTCTTCTTAGTGTTCAGCAAGAAGGCTATTACTCACACTGTCCATGAAGAAAATAAAGTGGGTGAAAAAAATTTTCCAACCCCTAGATTTGTACCAGTAAGAAAATGAGCTTAATGTTTATTTTTTATTTTTATATTTGTTTTTATATTTTTTTCTTTTTATTTATTTATTTATTTGATATATTTAGTTTTCAGCATTTATTTTCACAAGAGTCTGAATTACAAACTTTCCCCCATTTCTACCCTCACCCCCACTCCAAGATGGCGTATATTCTGGTTGCCCTGTTCCACAGTCAGCCCTCCCTTCTGTCACCCCACTCCCCTCCCATCCCTTTTTCCCTTCCTTTCTTGTAGGGCAAGATAAATTTCTACACCCCATTGCCTGTGCATCTTCTTTTCTAGTCGCATGCAATTTTTTTTTTGTTTTTGAACATCTGTTTTTAAAACTTTGAGTTCCAAATTCTCTCCCCTCTTCCATTCCCACTCACCCTCCCTAAGAAGTCAAGCAATTCAACACAGGCCACACGTATATCACTATGTATAACCCTTCCACAATACTCATGTTGTGATAGACTAACTATATTTTGTTCCTTCCCAACCCATCCCCCTCTATTGAATTTCCTCCCTTGACCCTGTCCGCTTTCAAAAGTGTTTGTTTTTGATTACCTCCACCCCCATCTGCCCTCCCCTCCACCATCCCCCCATTTTTTTTATCTTCTTCCCTCTTCTTTCCTGTGGGGTAAGATACCCAATTGAGTATGTATGGTATTCCCTCCTCAGGTCAAATCTGATGAGAGCAAGATTCACTCATTACCCCCTCGTCTGCCCTCTCCCCTCCTCCCACAGAACTGCTTCCTCTTGCCACCTTTAAGCAAAATTGTCCACCCCATTCTATCTCTCCCTATCTCCCTCTCTCAATATAATCCTTTCTTATCCCTTAATTTGATTTTATTTCTTTTAGATATCTTCCCTTCATCTTCAACTCACCCTGTGCCTGCTCTCTCTCTCTCTCTCTCTCTATCTCTCTCTCTCTCTCTCTCTCTCTCTCTATATATATATATATATATATAGATAGATAGATATAGATATATATATATAGATAGATATAGATATATATATAGATATATATAGATATACACATACATATATACATACATACACACTCACTTATATATATATATACACATAAACATATATATGCATATTCCCATCAGCTACCTAATACTGAGGTCTCATGAATCATACATGTCATCTTTCCATGTAGGAATGTAAACAAAACAGTTCAACTTTACTAAGTCCCTTGCAGTTTCTTTTTTTGGATTACCTTTTCATGCTTCTCTTGATTGTTGTGTTTGAAAGACAAATTGTCTGTTCAGCTCTGGTCTTTTCATTGAGAAAGCTTGAAAGTCCTCTATTTTATTGAAAATCTATGTTTTGCCTTGGAGCATGATACTCAGTTTTGCTGGGTAGGTGATTCTTGGTTTTAATCCTAGCTCCATTAACCTCCAGAATATCGTATTCCAAGCCTTTCGATCTCTTAATGTAGAAGCTGCCAGATCTTAGGTTATTCTGATTGTGTTTCCACAATAGTCAAATTGTTTTTTTCTGGCTGTTTGCAATATTTTCTCCTTGATCTGGGAGCTCTGGAATTTGGCAACAATATTCCTAGGAGATTTCTTTTCATGATCTATGTGAGGAGGCGATCGATGGATTCCTTCAATTTCTATTTTGACCTGTGGCTCTAGAATATTAGGGCAGTTCTCCTTGATAATTTCTTGAAAGATGATATCTAGGCTTCTTTTTGTTCATGGCTTTCAGGTAGTCCAATAATTTTTAAATTATCTCTCCTGGATCTATTTTCCAGGTCAGTGGTTTTTCCAATGAGATATTTCACATTGTCTTCCATTTTTTCATTCCTTTGGTTCTGTTTTATAATATCTTGATTTCTCATCAAGTCACTAGCTTCCACTTGCTCCAATCTAATTTTTAAGGTAGTATTTTCTTCAGTGGTCTTTTGGACCTCCTTTTCCATTTGGCTAATTCTGCCTTTCAAGGCATTCTTCTCTTCATTGGCTTTTTGGAGCTCTTTTACCATTTGAGTTAGTCTATTTTTTAAGGTGTTGTTTTCTTCAGTGTATTTTTCAGTATTTTTTTGGGTCTCCTTTAGCAAGTCATTGACTTGTTTTTCTTTTTTTTTTCTTTTTCTTATTTTTTTTATTTTTAGTTTACCGCACACGATTCTACATAATTTTGAGTTCCAGATTTTCTCCCCTCCCTCCCCCATCCCTCCCCAAGACGGCATGGAAGCTCATATAACTGTCATGTATAACTTTCCATTGAATTAATTTATACACTAGTCAAGTTGTGGAGAATAATTATGACCAATGGAATGAGTCATGAGAAAGAAGAGACAGAACCAAAAAACAACAACAACAACAAAAAAAAACCCAAGAACAAAAACAAAAGGGAAGAAAAAAGGCGAGCATGTAGTGTCCCTCAATCTGCATTCAAACTTCACAGTTCTTTCTCTGGATGAAGATAGCATTCTCCATCGTGGGTCCCTTGGAGTTGTCCTTGCACCTTGTGTTGCTGAGAAGAGTGAAGGTGGTCAGGGTTGGTCCTCATGGAATCCATATATCTTTGGTTGTGTCCAATGTTCTTTTGGTTCTGCTCTGCTCACTCAGCATTATGTCGTGTAGGGATTTACAGGGTGTTATGAAGTCCGTATCATCCCCATTTCTTATGGCACAATAGTATTCCATTACCTTCATATACCACAGCTTGTTCAGCCATTCCCCAATTGGTGGGCATGCCTTTGATTTCCAGTTCTTGGCTACCACAAAGAGAGCCACTATAAATATCCTTGTACATATAGGTCCCTTTCCCTCTTGTGTGATTTCTTTGGGATAGAACCCTAGAAGTGATATTGCTGGGTCAAAAGGTATGAAAATATACATGGCCCTATGGGTATAGTTCCAAATTACTCTCCAAAATGGCTGCATCATCTCACAACTCCACCAGCAATGTAACAATGTTCACATTATCCCACATCCTCTCCAGCATTTGTCATCCTGCTGCTTTGTTATTTTAGCCAATCTTACAGGAGAGATGTGGTATCTGAGAGTTGTTTCGATTTGCATTTCTCTAATCAGTAGTGATCCAGAATATTTTTTTCATATGCCTATAGATAGCTTTAATTTCTTCCTCTGAAAACTGCCTGTTCATATCCTTTGACCATTTCTCAAATGGGGAATGGCTTGTATTCCTATATATTTGGCTCACTTCCCTGTATATTTTAGAAATGAGGCCTTTATCAGAGATACTAGTTGCAAAGATTTTCTCCCAATTTTCTACTTCTCTCCTAATTTTTGTTGCATTGGCTTTTTTGTCCAAAAAGCTTTCAATTTAACATAATCAAAATTATCCATTTTGCATTTTGTAATGTTCTCTATCTCTTTATGGGTCCTGAATTCTTTTCTTTTCCATAAATCTGATAAGTAAACTGTTCCTTGCTCTCCCAAATTACTTATAGTATCAACCTTTACTCCTAGATCATTAACCCATTTTGACTTTATTCTAGTATATGGTGTAGGATATTGGTCTATGCCCATTTTCTGCCCTACCCTTTTCCAATTTTCCCAGCAGTTTTTCTGAAATAGTGAATTCTTGGTCCAGAAGCTGGCCTCTTTGGGTTTATCAAAGAGTAGATTGCTATATTTGTTGACTTCTCCATTTTGTGTCCCTATCCTATTCCACTGATCCACACCCCTGTTTCCTAGCCAGTACCAGGTAGTTTTGATGACTGCTGCTCTGTAGTACAGTTTAATATCTGGTATGGCTAGGCCACCTTCTCTAGCATTTCTTTTCATTAATACCCTAGACATTCTAGACCTCTAGTTTTTCCAGATGAATTTTGTTATTATTTTGTCCAGCTCAGTAAAATAGTTTTTTTTGGTAGTTCAATTGGTATAGCACAGAATAGATAGATTAATTTAGGTAAAATTGTCATTTTTATTATATTAGCTCAGCCTAACCATGAGCAACTGATATTTTTCCATTTATTTAGATCTGACTTTATTCGCGTGAAAAGTGTTTCATAGTTATGTTCATATAGGCCCTGGGTTTGTCTTGGCAAATAGACTGCCAAATATTTTATAGTGTCTACAGTAACTTTGAATGGAGTTTCTCTTTCTATCTCTTGTGGTTGGGCTTTGTCAGTAATGTATAGGAATGCTGAGGATTTATGTGGGTTTATTTTATATCCTGCAACTTTGCTAAAGTTGTTCATTATGTCAAGTAGTTTTTTACTTGATTCTCTAGGATTCTCTAAATAAATCATCATATCATCTGCAAGATAATTTATTTTCTTCTTTTCCTATTCTAATTCCTTCAATTTCTTTTTCTTCTCTTATTGCTACAGCTAACGTTTCCAGTACCAAATTGAATAATAGGGGTGATAATGGACATCCTTGTTTCACCCCTGGTCTTATTGGGAATGCATCTAGCTTATCCCCATTACAAATAATGCTTGCTGATGGTTTTAGGTAGATGCTATTTATAATTTTAAGGAAGGTTCCACTTATTCCTATGCTTGCTAGCGTTTTTAATAGGAATGGGTGTTGTAGTTTGTCAGAGGCTTTTTCTGCATCTATTGAGATGATCATATGGTTTCTGCTGGTTTTGTTGTTGATATGGTCAATTATGCTAATAGTGTTCCTAATATTGAACCAGCCTTGCATTCCTGGAGTAACTCCTACCTGGTCATAGTGTATTATTCTCGTGATGAGTTGCTGCAATCTTTTTGCTAATATTTTATTTAAAATTTTTGCATCAATATTCATTAGAGAAATTGGTCTATAATTTTCTTTCCCTGCTTTGACTCTACCTGGTTTGGGTATTAGTACCATATTTGTGTCATAAAAAGAATTTGGTAGGACTCCTTCTTCACCTATTTTCCCAAATAGTATACAAAGTATTGGAATTAGTTGTTCTTTAAATGTTTGATAGAATTCACATGTAAAACCATCTGGCCCTGGAGATTTTTTCCTAGGGAGTTCATTGATGGCATGCCCATATTCTTTTTCTGAGATGGGGTTATTTAGAAATTTTACTTCCTTTTCTGTTAACTTGTGCAGTTTTTGTTTTTGTAGATATTCGTCCATATCTCTAAGGTTGTCAAATTTATGGGCATAAAATTGGGCAAAATAATTCCTCATTATTGTTTTGATTTCCTCTTCATTAGAGGTGAACTCACCGTTTTCATTTTTGATACTGGTAATTTCATTTTCTTCTTTCTTCTTTTTAAACAAATTGGCCAAAGGTTTATCAATTTTATTGTTTTTTTCATAAAACCAGCTCTTTGTTTTATTTATTAATTCAATAGTTTTCTTGGTTTCAATTTTACTAATCTCTCCTTTGATTTTCAGTATTTCTAATTTGGTAGTTAATTGGGGGTTTTCAATTTGCTCTTTTTCTAGTTTTTTCAGCTGTATGCCCACATCATTGATCTCCTTTTCCACTATTTTATTCATGTAAGCATTTAGGGATATGAAACTTCCCCTAAGAACTGCTTTTGCTGCATCCCATAAGTTTATTTTGTAATTAATTAATTTACTTTTAGTTTACCACACACGGTTCTACATAATTTTGAGTTCCAGATTTTCTCCCCTCCCTCCCTCCTCCCTCCCCAAGATGGCCTGGAATCTCATATAACTACCATGTATAACTTCGCATTGAATTAATTTATGCACTAGTCAAGTTGTGGAGAATAATTATGACCAATGGAATGAATCGTGAGTCCCCTGGAGTTGTCCTTGCACCTTACGATGCTGAGAAGAGCGAAGTATGTCAGGGTTGGTCCTCACGGAGTCCATATATCTGTGGTTGTGTACAATGTTCTCCTGGCTCTGCTCCGCTCACTCAGCATTATGTCGTGTAGGTTTTTCCAGGTTGTTACGAAGTCCATATCATCCCCATTTCTTATGGCACAATAGTATTCCATTACCTTCATATACCACAGCTTGTTCAGCCGTTCCCCAATTGATGGGCATCTCTTTGATTTCCAATTCTTGGCTACCACAAAAAGAGCTGCTATAAATATCCTTGTACATATGGATCCTTTTCCCGCTTGTGTGATTTCATTGGGATACAACCCTAGAAGTGGTAATGCTGGGTCAAAGGGTATGAACATTTTTATAGCCCTTTGGGTATAGTTCCAAATTGCTCTCCAAAATGGCTGGATCAGCTCACAACTCCACCAGCAATGTAACAATGTTCCAATTTCCCCACATCCTTTCCAGCATTTATCATTTTCATGTTTTGTTATTTTAGCCAATCTGACAGGAGAGATGTGGTATCTAGGAGTTGTTTTGATTTGCATTTCTCTAATCAGTAGTGATCCAGAGCATTTTTTCATATGCCTATAGATAGCTTTAATTTCTTCCTCTGAAAACTGCCAGGTTCATATCCTTTGACCATTTCTCAGTTGGGGAATGGCTTCTGTTCCTATATATTTGTCTCAGTTCCCTGTATATTTTAGAAATGAGGCGTTTATCAGAGATACTAGTTGCAAAGATTTTCTCCCAATTTTCTGCTTCCCTCCCAATTCTTGTTGCATTGGCATTTTTTTGTCCAAAAACCTTTCAATTTAACATAATCATAATTATCCATTTTGCATTTTGTAATGCTCTCTATCTCTTGTTGGGTCATGAATTCTTTTCTTTTCCATAAATCTGATAAATAGACTATCCCTTGCTCTTCCAAATTACTTATAGTATCAGCCTTTACTCTTAAATCATGAACCCATTTTGACTTTATTTTGGTATATGGTGTAAGATATTGGTCTATGCCCAGTTTCTGCCCTACCATTTTCCAATTTTCCCCAAAGTTTTTGTGAAATAATGAATTATTAGCCAAAAAGCTGGCCTCTTTGTGTTTATCAAAGAATAGATTGCTAAACTGGTTGATATCTCCTACTTGTGTACCTATCCTATTCCACTGATCCACACCCCTGTTTCTTAGCCAGTACCAGGTAGTTTTGACGACTGCTGCTCTGTAGTACAGTTCAATATCTGGTATCGCTAGGCCACCTTCTCTAGCATTTCTTTTCATTAATACCCTAGTTATTCTAGACCTTTTGTTTTTCCAGATGAATTTTGTTATTATTTTGTCCAGATCAGTAAAATAATTTTTTGGTAGTTAGATTGGTATGGCACTGAATAGATAGATTAATTTAGGTAAAATTGTCATTTTAATTATATTAGCTCGGCCTAACCATGAGTAACTGATATTTTTCCATTTATTTAGATCTGACTTTATTCGCGTGAAAAGTGTGTCATAGTTATGTTCATATAGGCCCTGGGTTTGTCTTGGCAAATAGACTGCCAAATATTTTATAGTGTCAACAATAACTTTGAATGGAATTTCTCTTTCTATCTCTTGCTGTTGGGCTTTGTCAGTAATGTATAGGAATGCTGAAGATTTATGTGGGTTTTATTTTATATCCTGCAACTTTGCTAAAGTTGTTTATTATTTCAAGTAGTTTTTTACTTGATTATCTAGGATTCTCCAAATAAATCATCATATCATCTGCAAAAAGTGATAATTTAGTGTCTTCTTTTCCTATTCTAATTCCTTCAATTTCTTTTTCTTCTCTTATTGCTACAGCTAACGTTTCTAGTACCAAAGTGAGTAATAGGGGTGATAATGGACATCCTTGTTTCACCCCTGGTCTTATTGGGAATGCATCTACCTTATCCCCATTACAAATAATGCTTGCTGATGGTTTTAGGTAGATGCTATTTATAATTTTAAGGAAGGTTCCATTTATTCCTATGCTTTCTAGTGTTTTTAATAGGAATGGGTGTTGTAGTTTGTCAAAGGCTTTTTCTGCAACTATTGAGATGATCATATGGTTTCTGCTGGTTTTGTTGTTGATATGGTCAATTATGCTAATAGTGTTCCTAATATTGAACCAGCCTTGCATTCCTGGAGTAACTCCTACCTGGTCATAGTGATTATTCTCGTGATGAGTTACTGTAATCTTTTTGCTAATATTTTATTTAAAATTTTTGCATCAATATTCATTAGAGAAATTGGTCTATAATTTTCTTTCTCTGTTTTGACTCTATCTGGTTTGGGTATTACTACAATATTTGTGTCATAAAAAGATTTTGGTAGGACTCCTTCTTCACCTATTTTCCCAAATAGTATACAAAGTATTGGAATTAGTTTTTCTTTAAGTGTTTGATAGAATTCACATGTAAAACCATCTGGCCCTGGAGATTTTTTCCTAGGGAGTTCATTGATGGCTTGCTCAATTTCTTTTTCTGAGATGGGGTTATTAAGAAATTTTATTCCTTTTCTGTTAGCCTGGGCAGTTTATGTTTTTGTAGATATTCATCCATATCTCTAAGGTTGTCAGATTTATGGGCATACAGTTGCACAAAACAATTCCTAATTATTGTTTTGATTTCCTCTTCATTAGAGGTGAACTCACCGTTTTCATTTTTGATACTGGCAATTTGATTTTCTTCTTTCTTTTTTTTAATCAAATTGGCCAAAGGTTTATCAATTTTATTGTTTTTTTCATAAAACCAGCTCTTTGTTTTATTTATTAATTCAATAGTTTTCTTGGTTTCAATTTTATTAATCTCTCCTTTGATTTTCAGTATATCTAATTTGGTAGTTTATTGGGGGTTTTCAATTTGCTCTTTTTCTAGTTTTTTCAGCTGTATGCCCAGATCATTGATCTCCTTTTTCCCTATTTTATTCATGTAGGCATTTAGAGATATAAAACTTCCCCTAAGAACTGCTTTTCCTGCATCCCGTAAGTTTTGGTATATTGTTTCACTATTGTCATTCTCTTGAATGAAGTTATTAATTGTATCTCTGATTTGTTCTTTGGCCCACTCAATCTTTAGAATTAAATTATTTAGTGTCCAATTAGTTTTTAGCTTATTTTTCCATGGCTCTTTATTAAAAACGATTCTTATTGCTTCATGATCTGAAAAGGGTGCTTCGACTACTTCTGCTTTTCTGCACTGGATTGTGAGGTTTTTATGCCCTAGTACATGGTCAATTTTTGAATATGTTCCATGTACCGCTGAGAAGAAAGTATATTCCTTTTTATCCCCATTCAGTTTTCTCCAGAGGTCTATCATATCTGCCTTTCCTAAAATTCTGTTTACCTCCTTAACTTTTTTCTTATTTATTTTTAGGTTAGATTTATCAAGTTCAGAAAGGCAGAGGTTGAGGTCTCCCAATATTATAGTTTTGCTGTCTATTTTTCCTGTAACTCCCTTAACCTCTCCTCTAAGAATTTATATGCCTTACCACTTGGTGCATATATGTTAAGCAATGATATTGCTTCATTGTTTATGATGCCTTTTAGCAGGATATAATGTCCTTCCTTATCTCTTTTAATTAAATCTATCTTTACTTTTGCTTTGTCTGAGATTAGGATTGCTACACCTGCTTTTTTTACTTTTGCTGAGGCACAGTATATTTTACTCCAGCCTTTTACCTTTACCCTATGTGTATCCCTCTGTTTCAAATGCATTTCTTGTAAACAGCATATTATAGGATTATGGTTTGTAATCCATTCTGCTATCCACTTCTGTTTTGTGAGAGCATTCATCCCCTTCAAGTTCAGAGTTATGATTTCTATCTGTGTCTTTTTCTCCATCCCAGTTCCCCCTGTTTATGCTTTTACTTCTCCCTTTCCCCTTCTCCTTCTCAACAAAATTTTGCCTTTGACTGCTGCCTTCCTCAGTTTACCCTCCCTCTTTATTCCCCTCGCTTATATTACCATTTCCCATTTACTACTTCTCCCCTCCCTTCTGACCACCCCCCTCCCTTTCTTCCCCCCATCCCCTCCTACTTCCCATAGTACAAGTTAGATTTCTAAACTTATCAGGGTATGTTATTCCCTTCTTGAACTAGATCAGATGAAAGTAAAGCTCAAATACTGCTCTTCTCCCTCCCTTCTTTCCCTCTATTATAATATGTTTTTGTGCCACTTCATTCGATGTTATTTACCCTTTTCTACTACCTCCTTACCTCCTCTCTTTTAGCCCTCCCTTTATATCTCTTACTTACAATTTTATCTTTACATCAGTTAATTTATACAGGCATTCACAACCTATGTATATCCCTTTCAATTGTCATAATATCTGTACCATTCTCAAGACTGACATATATACGTATTATATATATAAAACATACATAAGGTGATGTAATCCCACATAAAGGTGCAAACAACCTGCCCTTATTGGTTAATAAGGTTTGTGGGGTTTTTCCCTCTGGTTTATGTCTCTCTTGAGTTTTGTATTTGGAGATCAAATTTTCCATTGAGTTCGGGCCTTTTCATCAGGAAGGTCTGGAATTCCCTTATTTCATTGAATGTCCCTCTCCTTGCCTGAAAAATTATGCTTAGTTTTGCTGAGTAGTTGATCCTTGGTTGTGGTCCCAGCTCCTTTGCCCTTCAGAATATCATATTCCAATTTCTCCTGTCTTTTAATGTGGAAGCTGAGAGATCCTGTGTGATACTGACTGTAGTTCCATGATATGTGAATTTCTTCTTTTTGGCTGCTTGCAGTATTTTCTCCTTGAGTTTATAGTTCTGAAATTTGGCTATAATATTTCTTGGTGTTTTCAGTTTGGGATCTCTTTCAGGGCATTATCAGTGAATTCTTTCAATGACTATTTTGCCCTGTGGTTCTAGGACCTCTGGGCAGTTGCCTTTGATAATTTCTTCAAAGATACTGTCAAGGCTCCTTTTTTCATTGTGGATTTCTGGTAGACCAATAACTCTTAAATTGTCTCTCCTGGATCTATTTTCCAGGTCAGTTGTTTTCCCAATCAGGTATTTCACGTTTTTTTCTATTTTTTTTTTTCATTCTTAACGTTTTGCTTTACTACTTCTTGGTGCCCCATAGGTTCATTAGCTTCCACTTGCTCAACTCTAATTTTTAATGAGTTAGTGTTTTCATTTTGCTTTTGAGTCTCCTTTTCCAATTGGTTGATTTTGCCTCTCAGGGTGTCATTTTCTCTCTGTAGATTCTGAATCTCCATAGCCATTTCACCAATCTTATTCTTTAGGGACTTTTCCATTTTTTCCATGTTTTCTTTTACCTCCCTCATTTGGTTTTTGAAATCCTCCTTTCGCTCTTCCAGCAATGCTTTTTGAGCTGGAGATCAGTTCACATTACCTTTTGAGGTATCAGACACGTCTATAGTGTCATTGCAGTCCCCTTCCATATTGGTATTTTGATCCTGCCTGTCTCCATAAAAAGAATCTATTGTCCTCGTTTTTTTGTGTGTTCTTCTTCATGTTTGTTGTTTTGCCTTTTCCTGGCTTTTCAACAAGTTTCTGTCTATGGTGCTCAGGACTCTCTGACCCAGCTTTCTAATTCTGGGGGTGGTGAGTCTAGAATTATAGCCTTCAGTTTCCTGAGGTGTGGGGGAGAGGTCTGGCTCCCTGGCATCTCACTCCCTATGGGTGCTCTCCAGCACTTGCTTTTCAGCAATGGTCTCAGCTGTTTGTTGTTTGAGCTGATGTCTGGCACTTCCCCTGGGGGAGCAAGATTACGTCTGGACTCCTGGTGTTGACCCCTGCCAACTCTGCCCCTCTGGGACTAATGCACTTGTACTATTTGACCACTGAAGCCCCACTTATTTCTCCTTTATTCCAGCGTTCTTTTTTTTAATTTTTCCCGAGGAACTCTCTGGGTGAGGGGGGGAGGGATTAGAGCCATTTACCGGGCCATTATGTCTCCCGGAAGTTCGAGAACCTGAGTTTCTGGGTTGCAAGCGTCAGGAGTTGGTGTTTTACAGCCGGTGGCATTGTGCTGCCTCTCCTCGCTTCCACAGACTGCTGTCCTGTGTTGGGTGGCCTGGGGATCTGCACCGGTTTCCGGCGCCAAGCTTTCTCCCAGCCTGTCTCCCACATGAATTTCCCGGCCAGCCACCTCCGCTTTGGTCTGGAGCAGCTCCGCTCGCCGCACTCCGACCCCTCTCCGAGCCTACAGATTTGTGCCTTCGGTCCTTCAGACTCTCCCAGCTCAGAAATCCGCCTCATGCAGACTGCTTGCGGTTTCTGACTTTCTCAAATCTGCTCAAATTCAGTTTTTTATGGGAATATGACAGACCTTGTGAGAGAGCTCTGGTAAGATGCTGCCTTCATGTGGCCATCTTGGCTCCGCACCACAATTGACTTGTTTTTCATGGTTTTCTCGCATCCTTCTCATTTCTCTTCCCAATTTTTCCTCTACTTCTCTAACTTGCTTTTCTAAATCCTTTTTGAGCTCTTCCATGGCCTGCGACCAGTTCATGTTTTTCTTGGAGGCTTTTGTTGTAGTCTCTTTGACTTTGTTAACTTCTTCTGTCTGTATGTTTTGTTCTTCTTTGTCACCAAAGAAAGAATCCAAAGTCTGAGACTGAATCTGGGTGCGTTTTCACTGCCTGGCCATATTCCCAACCAACTAACTTGACCCTTGAGTTTTTCAGTGGGGTATGATTGCTTGTAGACTAAAGAGTTCTATGTTCCAGGCTTGGGGGGATGTGCCAGCTCTGCCACACCAGCACTCCTCCTTCCTCAAGAGCCTCCAACCTGGACTGGACTTAGATCTTCAGCAGGCTCTTCACTCCTGCTCATATCCAACACTTAATTCCTCCCACCAGGTGGGCCTGGGGCCAGAAGCAACTGCAGCTGTACTTCTGTACCTACCCCACCTCGACTGCCCCTGGCGTGGTAACCAAACCGCGAACTCCTTCCACTCCCACAGCTTTTCCCACTAACCTTCTCCACTGTCTTTGGTGTTTGTGGGTTGAAAAGCCTGGTAACTGCTGCATCTCACTGATTCAAGGCACTAGGGCACACTCCACCCAGCTCCTGGTCTGGTTGGTCTGTGCCGCTCATGCTGGGCTCTGCTCCACTCCGCTCCGCTCTGCTCCCAGCTCCATGAAGTATAGACCTCACTCAGAGACCATCCAGCCTGTCCTGGGATGGAGCCCTGCTTCCCTCTGCTGTTTTGTGGGTTCTGCAGCTGTAGAATTGGTTCAGAGCCATTTTTATAGGTTTATGGAGGGACTCGGCTGGGAGTTCATGCTAGTTGCTGCTTTCCAGCCACCATCTTGGCTCCACTCCCAAATAAGCTTAATGTTAAACTAGTCCTCCTATCAAGGAGAGGCAACTATGGCTTAATAGCAAAGGAACTATATGTTTTCATTATTTTAATATTTTTATATAAAGTATTGAGTTCCAAATTCTATGCCTCCCTCCCTCCATTCCCTCCCCCATCACTAAGGTGGTAAGCAAGCAGACACAAATTACATATGTGCAATTATGTAAAACATGTCCATATTAGTAATTTTGCACAAGAAGACTCAAATAAAAAGAAAAAAAAAAGTGAAATAAAAAAAGCTAAAAATAGCATGCTCCAGTATGTATTCAAAGAACATCAGTTCTTTCTCTGGAGGCAGATAGTATGTTTCATCATTTGTCCTTTGTTGTGGCCTCAGGTCACTGTATTATTGTTGAGAATAGCTGACTCATTAATAGTTCTTCATCAAACAACATTGCTGTTACTGTGCATAATGTTCTCCTGGTTCTGTTCCCTTCACTATGCATCAGTTCATGTAAGTCTTTCCAGATATTTTTCTGAAATCATCCTTCTTGTCATTTCTTAAAGCATAATAATATTCCTATTCAATCATATACCACAGCTTGTTTAGCCATTCTCCAATTAATGGGTATCCCTTTGATTTCCAATTCTTAGCTACCACAAAAAGAGCTGCTACAAAAATTGGTCCTTTTTTAAAATGTCATTAGGATATAGACTTAGAAGTGATATTGCTAGATCAAAGACTGTGCCCATTTTTACAGCCCTTTGGGCATAGTTCCAAATTGCTCTTCAGAATGGTTGGATCATTTCACACCACCAGTGCATTAGTGTCCCAGTTTTCTCAAATCCCTTTCAGAATTTGTCATTTTCCTTTTCTGTCCTATTAGCCAATCTAATAGGTATGAAGTAGGACCTCAGAATTGTTTTAATTTGCATTCCTCCAATCAATAGTGAGTTAGAGGACTTATTCATATGGCTATAGATAGCTTTGATTACTTCATCTGAAAATTGGTCATATCTTTTGGTCATTTATCAATTGGGAAATTGGTCTTATTTTTATAAATTTGACACAGTTTCCTATATACTTGAAAAATGAGATCTTTATCAGAGAAACTTGCTTCAAAATTTTCACATTCTCCTTTATTTGACCTTGTTACAAAATATTACCCTTAGGTCTCTTTAGCCGCTTTCTTTCACAATGAGTAGCTGCAAGTCAGTGTTGTGTAGTTAGGGTAGGACTTTGTGCTGTTTTTCTCTTTTGGAATGCTAAAGCCATCAAGGGCCTTTAGTGAGTTTTGCCTTTGTTTGAATGTGGCAGGTAAAGTGGGACCCTTTTGTCTTTTGTTTTGGAGTGCTTCTCAGCACTGAGGTAATCAAGTACTTTTGATGAGTCTTGCCTTTCAAATGTAAAGGCAAGCAAAATGGGACTTTTTGGTGTTTTTAATTTGAATGCTTCTCAGCACTGAGGTAATCAAGTGCACCAGGGACCTGAGTAATGTATATAAGATCTGAGGTTAGTGTTTTGTTTTGGGGTCACACTCAGTGAAAGAATATTGTTGATGAGACTCTGGTAGCTGTTGAAGCAGTCCCCCCCACCCCCCAGCTTTGAAAACCCAGATGGTAGTGCTTTTCTCTCTGATAACTATGCATGTATTGCTATGATCAGCCAAAAGCCTGTTTGTTGATCTGTTTATATTTTCTGTTTGAAACTTCTGTTTGTATTTGCTCTGAAGTTCAGGGTACTGACTTTTTCCCCTAAACTAAATGAATGGTATATGTATGTTTAATTAAAGTGAGATTGTTAACCCTGCAAAGTTGCTTTCCTTAGGAAAGCAGATCAAAGGATCTGTGCTAGCAGCCCTTCTGTGTGCTCATCTTGTTGGTCTTGTTGGTCTTTCACCTCCACAGTAGTTGCTAGCAACATTGTTGTTACAGTCAGTAGTTAACTCTAGTAGTTGGCAAAAAGACAAATTTAGGCTTAGTATAAGAAAGAACTTTCTAGTAATAAGAGCTACACAATACTGTAATGGACTGCTTGGGGAGGCAGAGTCCCCTGCTGCCACTAATTCACTCACCCTGAGGCCTACTCTTGTTTTACTCTGGTCCTGTCAGAGCTGGTGCAGCCTGCACTGGATTGCACTCTTCTCTTGCCCTGGTGCGATAGACCTTTCCTGAAGATCTTCCAAAGTGTCTTGCTCTGGGAAATTATTTCACTCCAGCTTTTCATGGGTTCTGCTGCCCTAGAATTTGTTTAGAATCATTATTTAAAGGTATTTTGTTGAGGTTTGTGGGAAAGCTCGGGCAAGTCCCTGCCTTTAGTCTGCCATCTTGGCTCCCAAGGAATTATTTTCTTCAGTGAGATTTGTGCCTTCTCTTCCATTTGGCCAGTTCTGCTTTGAAGGCATTCTTCTCCTCATTGGCTTTTTGTACCTCTTTTGCCATGTGACCTAGACTGTTTTTTAAGGTGTTATTTTCTTCAGTATTTTGTGTGTGTATGTGTGTATGAGTGTGTGTGTGT
This sequence comes from Trichosurus vulpecula, assembly GCF_011100635.1. NCBI lineage: Eukaryota > Metazoa > Chordata > Mammalia > Diprotodontia > Phalangeridae > Trichosurus > Trichosurus vulpecula. The sequence continues at coordinate 95,325,254 of NC_050573.1, read as the reverse complement.
GTGTATGTGTGTGTGTGCGTGCGTGCACGTGTGTGTGGCCTTTACCAAGCTGTTGACTCTTTTTTTCATGATTTTCTTGCATCACTCTTACTTCTCTTCCAAATTTTTCCTCTATTTCTCTTACTTGATTTTCAAAATCCTTTTTGAACACTTCCATGGCCTGAGACCAATTCATATTTTTCTCTGAGGTTTTAGATGTAGGAGCTTTGACTTTGTTATCTTCTGAGTATATGTTTTGATCTTCCTTGTTACCATAGTAACTTTCTATGGTCAGAGTTTTTTTCTGTTTTACTGGGATTTTTTGCTTACTTTCCAGGTTATTGTTTGATTTTTAAGTCTTTGTCAAAGTGAGGATTTGCTTCTAAAGTGGTGGGCAAACCATCCTAAGCTTCAGGGGTTTTGTGCAGCTATTTTCAGAGATACTTCTAGGGATCTGTAAATTTTTAGTTCTTCCAGGGTGATATGATCTAGGGAGAAGTGTGTTTACCACTTTCCTAGCCTGTGATCTGAAAGTCATGATCAAAAAAAAGAGCCTAGATATCATCTCTCAAGAAATTATCAAGGAGAACTGCCCTGATATTTTAGAGCCACAGAGCAAAATAGTAATTGAAAGAATTCACCGATCACCTCCTCAAATAGATCCCAAAAAGAAATTTCCTAGGAATATTGTCACCAAATTCCAGAGCTCCCAGATCAAGGAGAAAATATTGCAAGCAGCCAGAAAGAAACCATTTGAGTACTGTGGAAACATAATCAGAATAACCCAAGATCTGGCAGCTTCTACATTAAGAGATCGAAGGCTTGGAATACGATATTCTGGAGGTCAGTGGAACTAGGATTAAAACCAAGAATCACCTACCCAGCAAAACTGAGTATCATGCTCCAAGGCAAAATATGGATTTTCAATAAAATAGAGGACTTTCAAGCTTTCTCAGTGAAAAGACCAGAGCTGAATAGACAATTTGACTTTCAAACACAAGAATCAAGAAAAGCATGAAAAGGTAATTAAATTTAGATTTAAATTTAATTTATTTATTTAACATATTTAGTTTTCAGCATTGGTTTTCACAAGAGTTTGAATTACAAATTTTCTTCCCATTTCTACCCTCCCCCCCACTCCAAGATGGCATATATTCTGGTTGCCCTGTTCCCCAGTCAGCCCTCCCTTCTGTCACCCCACTCCCCTCCCATCCCCTTTTCCCTTCCTTTTTTGTAGGGCAAGCAAAATTTCTACTCCCCATTGCCTGTGTATCTTATTTCATAGTTGCATGCAAAAACTTTTTTTTTTCTTTTTGAACGTCTGTGCAAGGGACTTACTAAAGTTGAATTGTTTTGTTTACATTCCTACATGGAAAGATGATGTGTATGATTTGTGAGACCAGTATTAGGGTAGCTGAAGCACACAGGGTGAGTTGAAGATGAAGGGAAGATATCTAAAAGAAATAAAATCAAATTAAGGGATGAGGGAGGAATATATTGAGAGAGGGAGATAGAGATAGATAGAATGGGGTAAATTATCTGGCATAAAAGTTGCAAGAAAAAGCAGTTTTGTAGGATGGGAAGAGAAGGCAGGTGAAGGGGAATGAGTGAATCTTGCTCTCATCAGATTTGACCTGGGGAGGGAATACCATACATACTCAATTGGGTATCTTACCCCACAGGAGAAAAGGAGGAAGAAGAAGATAAAAAGGGGGGATGATAGAAGGGAGGACAGATGAGGGTGGAGGTAATCAAAAACAAACACTTTCGAAAGGGGAGAGGGTAAAGGGAGAAAATTCAATAATGGGGGATAGGTTAGGAAGGAGCAAAATATAGTAGCTCTTTCACAACATGAGTATTGTGGAAGGGTTATACATAATGATATGGATGTGACCTATGTTGAATTGCTCGACTTCTTAGGGAGGGTGGGTGGGAAGGGAAGAGGGGAGAGAATTTGGAACTCAAAGTTTTAAAAACAGATGTTCAAAAGCAAAAAAAAAAAATGTTTAAAAAGAAAAAGTACATTTCAGCTTATCACTGTTTTGTTTATTTTTCTTTTAGTTAACCATCTCCTGGGGACTTCAAATCTTAAATCTTTTGGGGGCTACTTCAGCATAGAGCCTAATGCTGCTGGTGGAAGAGTTGAGCCTAATGGTACTGGTGGAAGAGTTGCTTCCAGAACCAGGTGTTTCAATCACTTTATCAGCAACGTAGGCAGGACTGATAGTTCTATGATACATACACTTACCCTTTCACTCTCAGAGGACCCTAGGTTTAGTACCCAACTCAATTGCCTTATACATTATCATCATCCCAATCAGTCCCTGGCTCAGGATCTATACCTGATGGCTTAATATCCAAAGTGCCCTCTGGTCTCTGAGGACATGATTAAGAAGATGGATGAAACTTCTTTAATCTTGACCTAGGACTTTCACCTTGGCACATTCACTAAAAGATGCACCATTCTTCCTGGCCCACTCCTTCTTAGACCGTTAACTACCTCCCAGCTTTGAATGAAAATCAGATCCACCAGAAAATCTTACCAAGGACATCTTTTGGAGTCCTACAAAATAATAAAACTTCATTGTAACTCCTTTGTTCTCCTCCTACACATTTGACCACTTCTTCTCAGTCTCCCTTGCTGGATCTTCATCTGGGTGAAGCTCACTAATTGTGTGCTGTATCTGTGCTCTGTCCTAAACTTTCTTCTCCTTTCTTTCTATACCAGGGGTGGGTAATCTACCACCTTAAGGCCACATGTGACCTTCTAGGTCCTCAAGTTCAGCCCTTTGAATGAATCCAAACTTCACAGAACAAATCCCCTTAAGAAAAGGATTTATTCTGTAAAACTTGTATTCAGTCAAAAGGTCTGAACCCAAGAACCTAGAAGGTTACATGTGGCCTCAAGGCTGCAGGTTCCCCACTCTTGTTCTATATTATTTCACCTGGTAATCTTAATACCTCCCATAGATTCAATTATCACCTCTATACAAAGGATTTTCATATCTCCAAGTCCTAACATCCCTCTTAAATCCAAGCTAATATATGCAACTGTGCCTTGGCAGCTTCTTGAAACCCAAGAGTGTTTTTTTTTCTTTATATCTATAGTGATTAGAACAGTGCCTAGCATGTAGTAGATGCTTAATAATTTCATCTGGCTATAAAAGTGTGCATACCCTTTGACCCAGCAATCCTACTACTAGGTCTGTATCTGAAAGAGATCATAAAAAAGGGAAAAGGACCTACATGCACAAAAATATTTAAAGCAGGTCTTTTTGTGGTGGCAAAGAATTGGAAATTGAGGGGATGCCCATCCATTGGGGAATGGTTGGACAAGTTGTGGTATATGAATATAATGGAATACTATTGTGCTATAGGAAATGATGAGCAGTTGGATTTCAGAAAAACCTCAAAAGACTGACATGAACTGATATTTAGTTAAGTAAGTAGAACCAGAAGAACATTGCACACAGTAACAGCACCACTGGGTAATCATCAGCTATGATATACTTGGCTCTTATCATCAATACAATGATCCTAGGCAATTTCAAAAGACTCATGATGGAAAAACTTATCCACTTTCAGAGAAGGAACTATGAAGTCTGAATGAAGATTGAAGCATACTATTTTCACTTTTTTTGCTCATAAGCCATACAAAAAAAAGGAGGAAGACGCAGTTTTGTGACCAATGATCTAGACTTACGAAAGCAACAGAGAAAACATTAATTCAAATTATACCTAAAAATGTCTCACATTTATTTTTTTGCTGGGAACGATTTCTTAAACATTGTCCCACACAAGATTGGTTAACAGCTTTCTGATATTATAACTTCTAATTGATATCTCGTTAACTTCTAGCTATATGGAAGCTATATGGAAGAATAAAAATAGATAGAAAATAGATATTTTAGAAATAGAAAATAGAAATGAAAATAAAAATGTATCCAACCTCCTTACTTCCAACTTGATCAGTAAATCTCAGAAAAAGGGGTGGTCGGTGGATTGAATAAAGGGCTTTCTGTTGTTGCCAGGCTTGGTCTTTCTTAGTTCAAAATTTATTTGTCCCATAAAAAGGGGGAACCATATTCCAGTGCTCTCAGGTCTCTCCTAGAGCTTGAAATACAGAGATTTGGATTTTGTTTTCTGTCCTTATTGGGAACTTAGGAGGAGTCTAGGAAGCCTCTAACAAAGAGAAATTAATCATGCAAGAGTGAACTAGATTAGAAATAATTTGAAAGACATGCAAACAAAACCCCACCCAGGTGAGAGATTGAGTGGCCTCTCTATATTTCTCTGTTTCTTACTCCATGACGGCAGATCTCTGTCTCTGTCTCTTCCTATCTCTGACTCCCTTAGTCTTTCTCACCTTCCTTTCTCCTCTCTTCTTTATGTCTTCTCTCTCCTTTTTCTGGAAATCACCCTTTGAGTAGAGAGAACAAATGACCTCCTGTGGCCTAGTAGAGGCACTGATTTGTAATTTAAATCCATTCCCTTTGAATAATGTTTTGCATCTATGGCCTTAGGCTTATTGGCAAGAATTATATTTTCCATTCATAGAAGTAATTTTTTATAGATTTGTAGGAAGCTACAAAATTCATTGAAATTCAATATACTTATAATACCTCCTTAAAAACCTCTCTCTCTCTTTCTCTCTCTCTCTCTCTCTCTCTCTCTCTCTCTCTCTCACACACACACACACACACACACACACACACACACGCACACACATGCACACACACACACACGCACACACACTTGAGTGGGATATAATTCTTGTGAAGACTTAAGAGAGAAAATATAAGAATTATTTCTGGAATAAGCAGGGGCAGTGAGAGGATGGAATACACCTTGGGATTTAACCTTGTAGGAATGTGATTACCTAACTCAGGAATTCAGGGCCTGGAACAATAAGTGCCTCTCTCTCTCTCTCTCCATGCTAGCACAGAGTTGTTACCAACTCCAGGAAGACTCTCCCTCCCCTCCCTCATTCTTCCTCTTTACCTTAGATTGGCTGTGCTGGATTTCCTGGTTCTTTGTCTAGCCTTTTGCACCTAGATTGTAAGCCTGCCACCCAGCCAATGGAGAGGAGGGAGAGTGGTGGGTGGGAGTTCTTTTGCTATAGGATATATGTTGGTACTTTGCCTTTTGAGCAGCCCCCTTCCACTAGTCCATCCTAGTGGAAGTGACACCCAAATCCCACGAGATTTGTCAAATAAAGACTAATTCCTTTTGAGTCCCTACCTGAGAAGCCTCTATGAATTATTGGGGTACTTGGATGATCTCGCCACCCCACACACACTCATAAACATACAGAGTGTAAAAAAAACTGATGGAAAGTCACATGTGTTTCATTGAGTCAGATTCAGCAAATCCAGATCTGTAACAGCCACTTGTTAGATCCTCAAAACTGCCAATATGGAAGAAGAATGATATGAATGCACGGACCTTTTCCAAGAGCAGTATCACAACTCTTGGCAATGAATCCTGGCATGGTTTTCGTAACAACCATTCTTTTTCTCTTCCTGGTTTTTGACCATTTCTTTTCTAGTGTTGTTTCTTGGGCCCCTCAGTAATAACAGAATGACTTTAAGAGTGTTACTGAGCCTCTATAAACCTCACCTCACCTGTAAAATGGGGAGGGGTAGTTATATTTCATAATCCATATTATATTAAGTTTCACGACAGTGGACAGAGAGCTGGCCTTGGAGTTAAGAAGACTTGAGTTCAAGAATTGCCTCTGGAAATATATTGGGCATGTGACCCTGAACTAGTCATTTAACCTCCTGGTGTCCTATGCTTCTCTCAAAATCTACGAATTGTAAGTTTGTGTAGTGGATGGAGTCAAGAAAATCTTGGTTCAGATCTGGCCTGACACTTCCCAGCTGTGTAAATTTGGGCAAATTACCTAACTTCTCCTTCCCTCAGTTTCCTCATCTCTAAAATGGGGATGATAATATTACCTGCCTCCCAGGGTTATTTAGAGGACCATTTGAAATACTATTTGTAAAAAGCTTAGCACAATTCCCAGTACACAGTAGACAATTACTAAATGCTTGTTAAATCTAAAAATGTCTAAAATTATAGAGCAGGTACAGATTTGCATTGGTAGAAAGAGTATCCTTTATGAGAATTTTCTATGCCAATGAAATCACAAATCATATATTTTTTTAAAATTAGCTTCCAGGATTCCTATATAGAAAGCAGTTGATAAAATTAAAAACACTATTGAAATGTGAGCTAATATTGTTATTTCTGTTGTTGGCTTGCACAGACACTATAAATGGATAATAAACTGGGACCAGAAGAAGGGACTGGATTATATTTGAGAAATGATGTAGTTTTTAATGACCCCAAGTTTCTTCTTAAATGAAAGGACTGTCCTTCTAACAATAATAATCCTTTATTGATTTTGCATAGCTGCAAGTCATGCAACATTCAGGACTTCCATCCCCAAAGAATTGACTTAAGAGTCACACAAATGGTGATGAAGCAGATGGACTGAAACCCATGTGATATGAGGAATTGCATGAGATAAGTGGGATAAATGGATGGCATTACCTAAATGATTTTGAATTATCAGGAAATAAAATGAGCAAGTCACTTAGGAGGGTGAAGGATAACTGATGGACAGTCAAATGGTATCTACACTTGCCAATAGATCAAAAGGATTACCTCATCATGGACTGACTCCCCTCTGCATCATATTTAGAGAAAGTAATGGACTGCAGCCCTACAAAATGATTTAAAATGATGAGCTGTGAAGAGATTAAAAAAAAGAAAAACCTCTATATGTACAAAAATATTTATAATAGCTCTTTATTGTGGTGGCAAAGAATTGGAAATTGAGGGATACCCATCAATTGAGGAATGGCTGTACTAGTTGTGGTATATGATTACTATGAACTGCTATTTTTGCAATAGATGATGAGCAGCATGGTTTCAGAAAAACCTGGAAAGATGTATACAAACTTATGCAAAGTGAAGAGAGCAGAACCAGGAGAATATTCTACATTGTAAGAGCAATAGTGTACAATGAATTTTGTTATTTTCTTTGTTTTGTTTTGTTTCATATTTTTGGTCTATGTTTTCTCTTACAACATGGCTACAATGGAAATATGTTTTGCATGACTACACATGTATAATCTATATCAAATTGCCTGCTTTCTCAAGGAGGGGGTAGAGGAAGAAAGCAGCATGCAAATTTAGAGCTCAAATACAAAAATGGAAAAAAAATTGTTTACATGTAATTTGGAAAAGATAAAATATAAATTAAAAAACTCTACAGAGCATAAAACTGTTGGTTGACAAAATACACAATCAAGGATGTAGCTAATTATTTTTAACTACGTACTTATAGATATTAACAACTTTATAAAACTAAAATTTTTGCATTAAATAAGGTTTCTTTAGGAAGAAAAATAAATGATAGGCTGCTAGATATCTCGATTAAGAAACTTCAATATGTCTATTTGGGGAAATGTCCCAACTCTTCCAGTGTTTTACATTAACACCTCAAGCTTAGTGTATCTTGAGGGGCCACCGTCTTACACTACACTACTCCCTTTCTGTATGCATTCTACATTCCATCCAATGGCCTTCTCTCTGTTTCTCACACAGAACTCTACAACCCATTCTCTGTGCCTCTAAGGTCACTTCCAGCTCTAACATTCTATAAAGCTACCTACCTGTCTTAGAATCTTAGAGTTAAAAGGAAGCACCAAGGCCATTTTATCCAACCCAGAGATAAACTTAGAGAATTGTAGTCACAGGATGTCTGAGTTGGAAAGTACCTCAGTGTTCACATAGCTCCTGAGTGAGAATCTCTTGTACACTATCTCCAAGTAATTTTTCAGGTTCTGCTGGGTCCGAGTCAGTCCACCTTATCGTTGCAAAAATAAGAGAGTGTGCAAGTACAATTAACAGGACATTTGACAAAATCAGACTTTGAACCCGGTTTCCCCTCAGTTCTATACTCTACCTGTCTACCTTGTGTCACTTCCTTGATTTACTTCTGATCACTTTAAGGTGTGTTTTTTTTCTTCTCAGTGCACTCCCATCCTCTCATCTTATTCCTCAACCCTTACTCCCATAAGTAGCCAAAAATTTTTATCAAATAGGTTCTGCTGACAGTATATGCAGGGAATTGATTGACTCTGTCCACTCATTCAGCTGTTATTGAGCTGAGCATTTCCCCCATTTGCCCACTTGTGGCTGACCCAGGTAGTCTTGGAGGTGGAATATGCTATTTTGAATCTTGTTTTGAAACTTAGTTAATCAAATCTCCTCCAGTGTCCCTGAGAGACAGAACTTAGTCCCTGTCTTCATGCCTGCATGTTGTCTCAGGGCTGTCAGAAATTAGCCATCTTTCCCTGGAAAGGACTTTGGGGGGGGGGGCAGAGTGGTTTAATAAGTTAAAGAGTGAATCTTTGGACTGTTTTCCCCTGCTTGGGTAGAATTCCCATAAAAGCAATCACGAGTTCACAGCTCCATCTAATGGTCTTTTTAAGGATTTTTTTTTTTATTTTTCCCCCAGCTCCAAGGATTACTATTGATAAAAATGAAATTTCAGCCAGATAATCTTCTATTACAGAGTTAGTGTGCTGGGGGGTGGGGATATGGGTACAGAGATGGATAGTGTGGGTTGATGAGACAGGGGATAGAACAGATATACCAACAAGACAGCATCTTCCATAATAACAATAATCCATCAAAAAGGAAAATAAAAAGAAAGGCATCCAAGAACAGATGGAAAAATGCATGGTATGAGTTTAGATATACATCTAGCTGCTTCCTTTATCCGATGCCTCACTATGAACTCAAGAGAATTAGCTCTTCAAGGTGATGCCAGGAAGAAATGATCTCTGGCATGTGTCAGGTTGAAGTCTTCAAGGGCAGGCTTATTAATGGATCATTATGTGTCTGTCACCTAATAACCTAGCTAAGTGGGGGAAAAAGTGAATCATTAAGCAGTGATTTTGGTTCCTACCCTACTCACCTCCCCACATCCCTCCCCAATACACATACAAGGAATAATACATCCAAATATTTACTAAGGTGGAAAGCAGTTCTACTCTGCTTTGTTGTATATAATGTTCCCTCCTATGTTCCAGGAGAAACCAGACTTCTCCATATTAGAATGGGACCACATCATTTCAACTAACAAAGTAATGTCACAGGCCCTCTGGGATACGTGGTATCTTTTTGACCAGTATTGAATCTATGAAACTTTCAGAGGCTTACAAAACGACCTTGGACAAGCCTTGCAGGATCACTGCCTTGGAAGTTCACACTTGAGAATCAAAGCAAGATGGACTACAGGAGACACGGTAAAGCAATATTGGTGCCTAGATTGATGGTGAGCAGAAAGCCACACTGTACCCTTGTCTATGGTTGTAGGCAGTTCTAAATAAATAAAATTCTGTGACTGATTAAATCGCTGTAACAGAGTGGAAAGGCTAAGAGAAGCACATTAATCTTAAGCTGTACTGGTTTCCTATACACACACACACACACACACACACACACACACACACACAGAAACAGAGATATCATACTAGTTATTCCTAAGAGGTAGGGTTTCCAAGTGGTGGAGGCAGACTGAAACAGAAGGCAAAGATTTATTTATATTTATTCTCTTTATAGACAGTCTATTTAAACTTCCATAGGTACTTGTTGTCTTTCCTATTAGATTATAAAGTTCTTGTGAAGAGGCATTATTTCATTCATTATTCACCATCACCTCCCAATGTGTATGTCTTATAACAGGTGGTTAATAATTTAATTATTGTTAGATATGTTCAGAAATCTACATCATCAAGTGTGCTGAGGCTAATTCATCTCAAATGACCATAATCAAGCCATCAAAACACTGATCAATCAGAGGAGAGATACTGTAAGGCAACTCCTTCTTGCGTCCCAAAGAAGTTGGCATTTTTCATAACAACCTACTGTTGGAACCACTGGATCTTCTTGGTAACCAGATTGATTTTTAGGAAGGTGACAAAAGTCTTCCAGAGCTCCTGAGGAATCCCTCCACAATGTCCACTAGGAAGCTGTTATTTTCTATGAAGTAAGAGAAAGGCTCCATAAATAACTTGCCCTCCCCACCCCACCATGTGCGATGTCCAGAGGGCTATTTACCCTGAAGAAAACTTAGGGCTATATGTCCATAAACAACGTGTGTTGATCCAGTAAGCCTGGAAAAATCCTCAGCCTACTGCAGGACCAAGTCTGGAGTCCTTGAGTATCACCTAAATTCCAGGCTGCTGCTTCCAAACACTGCCTCAGGAAACATCTTTCTTCCTTCATAGTCCCAGTCACTCCCTACATAGTGCCCAGTGGTTTAGAGGTCGGAGCCACTATTATGTGTCTGCTCCATGGTTTCTGGATCCCCCTACTTGAGACTAGTAGTATAATATTCCAGTTATAACAATAAAAACGACAAGAGGAATAGCTCCAACAACAATAATAATAGCTTTAAGTTTTGAGAAACACTTTGTTATCTCATTTTATCCTCACTAACACCCTGTGAGGTAGGCACTATTATTATCCCCATTTTCCAAATAAGGAAATTGAAGCTGCAAAAGGTTGATTATTTGCCCTGGACCACATAGCTATTGAGTATTTGAGTCAGGATTTGAATGCAAGTCTTTCTACTACCAAATCCAATGTCCTATCTACCATATACCGATAAGACTGTAGAATTTGACAGTAAAAATCCATACTTCTCAATCATTAGGGAAATCCTAGGAGAGGAATTGGGGAAAGAAAGGAATATTCAGCTGGGGCAGAGGATTTAAGACACAAGTGTAGAGGAGGTAAAATATAATTTGATATAAGATATAATCTGATAAAATCTATAAGACTAATATCAGAAATCTTAGCAATAATAAGATATTCATGTGGTATTGGTTAAGACCAATCATTTCATTGCTTGTCAGATCAAAAAGTAAGGTACTATGCCAGAAATGAACAAACCAGCTGGTGTAGTTGAGTAACAATTTATCTATACCCAAATCACAGAACCATAGGCCCTCTCATTCAGGAGGCAGGTGTGTCCTGCCCTGACTAATAAATGATGATGTAAATGGTTCAGGGTAGTCCCTTCTGCCTTTTGCTAACTCAGCAACCCAACTCAAGCTATAGGACTATTTACCATATACATACAGATGAATGCCTCAAACTAGATGTCCTATAGACAACTCAAACTCAACCATTCCCAAAAAGAACTCATTCATTTTCTTTCCAAATCCACCTCTCTTTCAAATTTCCACATACCTGTCAAAAGCAACACCATTCTTTCTGTCTCCTAGGTTTACAGCTTCACCATTTGCTTTAACTGCTCACTCTCCTTCACCTAACATATACAGTCGTTTGCCAAATTTTGCTATTTCTGCCTCTGCATCCTGCACATCTAAGAGTTTCTCTCTACTTAGTTCAGTCCCTCACCACTCCTCACCTAAAGCATTGTGAAGGCCTCCTAACGGATATTATTTCCTCAAGATTCTACTTACTCTGTTCCATACTTTACACTACAGCCAAAAGGTCTGACAATCTGACTCCCCTTCTCAATTAGCTTAAACAGCTTCCTATTGCCTTTAGGATAAAATATAAATTTCTCTATTTAGCTTTTAAGGCCCTTCATAACCTGAACCCAACACATTGTTCTGCCTCATTTGGCATTACTCCTCCTCTTGAACTCTATGATCTAGCCAAAATGGCCTTCTCCCTGTTCCTCAAATATGATATTTCATTTCCTGTGACAGTCCCTTTGTACATGACCTTCTGTCTTGGCTGGAATGTACTCCTTCCTTACCTCTGCCTCAGCAAATCACTTTCTTCTGTCAGATTTAGGTATTATATGAATCCTCTCTGCATCCCCACAAACTGCTAGTGTCCTCTCTCCCAAACCACTTCGATGTGGGTAATAGGTATTTAACACTTTGAATTTTTGTTTATTCTCTTCAACTTAATTCTGTATATTCTTATATATATACTTATTGTGCATATAGAGGAGTCACACTGCAGCAGATGAGGAAATCAGGCTAGGCTTGATGCAAGAGGTAGTGTTGGAATTGAGCTTTAAATAAAGCTAGTTATGGGAGAGGGGAGAGCTGATGGAGAGTGAGATAGTGGTCATGATGGGGGGAAAAAGCAAAGTAAAAAGCAGCAGTGTACAATTTAAAATAAAGAAAAGAAATCAGAAAGACACAAGAAGGCCAATCTAATCTCCCTGGGCACATAGAAAGTAGTTTCAGGAACAACAATCAAAATCCCTAATGGCTATTCTCCCAAGGATGGGTTTCTTCATTGGTACATTGGTAAATACTAGTAACTGTCTCTCTGGGGAAAAATACACACACACAAACACACACACACACATATATACATATATTTATGCACACAGGACACACATTTAAATAGATATGCAGTATTAATATTTTCTCCAACATAGACAATAAAAATACAATTCCTACAAACTGGCTTTGGAAAGATAAATATTATTAGAACTATAAACTATTTTTCCAAGAAAGAAAAATGGAATTAAAAGTGGAAAAGAGGGGGATCCTTTCTTTTTCAAAAGCCAGTTTGTAGCATTTGCTGATGTTCATAGTATAGAAGCTCACAATGAAAAAGTTATCAATCACCAGGCTAAAGCTGGTGGTTATCTTCCAGTTCCAAAATACTCTATCAATTTGTTCAAGAGAAATTGAGTGGAGTTATTTGAATGACACTAGGCTATCAAGAGTCTCTATTAAACACAGGCAAATTATTTTAGTGTCTCTAAAGGCATGGAGACTTTCCTCCTGAGTCTGAACAAGGAGAGAAGGAAAATAAATTTTAGAGTTGGAATGAATATCTCAAATGACCTAATCCAATTTGAATGGTATGCAAAGTGGGTGAGGGGGGATTGTGTGAAATAATACTGAAGACTTGGCTAAAGCCAGAATTTGGAAGCCCTTAAACAATATTTTGAGGAGTTTTAAATAGGATACCAATTAAGGTTTTTGAGCAAATGATTATCCTGGTTAGATCGGTGCATTAAGAAAAAATATATATTTTTGCTATGCGAAGGATGAGCTGGAGAGGGGAAAGACTAAAAGCAGGCAGGGCAATTAGGAGTCTGATATATTGTTAGATGGATTAAATGATCTCTCAGATTCCTTTCTAGCTCAGTCTCTTGACATATTGAGTCTCTGAAAACTCTGGAATTCTATGATTTGCTTCACAATTATCCTGAATGTCATTCTCATATATGCCTTTTTTGAAAGCTTTAACAAAACGATGATCATTTATTAATTGTCATGTATTTACCAGACAGTGTGCTATATGCTTCAAACTCACCTATTATCCTAGTTCCAATTCTCAGCCCTTACCATGATTCCTAATGTTAATACTGGCTTCAGGATGATAAGAATTTCTCCCTTGTGGGACCCCTTTAGGCATGCCTTGCTGCATCTTTCCTGTCCTCTGCAGGGACACCCCCTTCCCGCTTTTAATTCCATTTTCCATTCTTGGCAAATGATTTGGAGTTCTAATAATATTTATCTTCCTAAAGCCAAAATCCTGTGTGAATTCAGTGAAATAGCTATGCAAACCTTTGCTTTGTCCCTTTCATGGACAAAGCACTAGGCTGACCCATTGTCTCTGTTCTTCTCTAGTCATTTTAGTTGTCACGGTAGAGGAATCTGGAAAGGACATACCTCTATTCAGTTCCACTATACTAAATTCCAATTCCCTCCCTCAAAATGGCAAATAGATCACAGGAAGACAATCTTTTCCATTCCATGCTGAGGCAGCATCTCTACATGAGGCTTGATTTCATCAATATGAAAGAATGAGCCTCCCCTCGGTAGATGATTGTGTGTGTCTGAGAGTGTGCGTGTGCGTGTGTGTTTGTGTGTGTGTGTGTGTGTGTATGTGTGTGTGTGTTCATGCTAAAGCTCCTTGTGACTAAAAATAGGGAGCTGAGATTGAACAATGGGAAAATATTAGCTTTCCCAGCATGGTAAATCCTGGAGTGTCACACTCCATTGGTAGCTGGTCATTGAAATGGGTGAGAAGTATACTCTGAAGAGAAATGCTGTACAAGCACACACATACATGTAAGCATACACACAAAAACCTAGAAATCATGGTCATTGTCTAAGAAGCTACAAATTCACCTTAAACTATGAAAAGATGAGATCAGAAAATATTAATTCATGAGACTAATGTTAAGAATCGAAGTAAAATGGAATGTAAGTCAAGTAAACATTTGGCTGTATTTCAGTCCATCAACATTTATTAAACTGCTACCAAGAGATACAAAGACATAAAAAGTATCTTTCTTCACAGAATTTATTGGGGGAGATAATAGGTCCACATCTAAGTATATTAATATATATGCATATACATATGTGCATATATATATATATATGTACAGCCATAAGCTAATTGTGTATGGGACAGAGGCACTGTGTAGACAGTGGTCTTTTTGATCTAAGCTTTGAAGAGAGGTAGGGAAAATAGAAGAGGTGAAGAGGAAAAAAGTTACAGTTAAAAGGAGAGCTAATGCTAACCTCAGAGTACAAATCCATCCTCATACTTCAATACTTGGGTCTATAATGCACATTGTAGCCCCTGCATGCCTTTGTAAATATTCCTAATAAAATTTGGTAGTAAGCTCCAAATCTTGTGGTAATGAGCTTCTCTGCCCTAACCTAGAGGGGATCATGGGACAAGAACTGCTGACTATTGCCCAGTTCTCTCTTAAATCTTTCCAGCTTGATCAAAACTGGCAAGAGATAGGGTCCTCTCCCAGTCACGAGGAAGCACTAGTAAAGGACTTTAACAGGAAATTAACAACTACCATCACCACCTCCACCCACCACACAACCAAACTCTCTATTTTCTCTTCTCTTCTCTCCTCTCTCTATATGTACATGTATGTGTATATATACACATATATTTGTATATTAAACATATATAATATATGCATATGTGTATATGTAGACACGCACACACACACACACATATATATATATATATATATATATATATATATATATATATATATATACACACACACAACACACACACACACACATATGTGTGTGTGTGTGTATATGTATATTGGCACCAGACGGAACAAATTGCTTGCTCGAATGACCGAGTCCCTATTGGCCACTTCACCAATAACTTATAATAATAGTAATTACTGTTATTATTAGTTATTTTTGAAAGGTGGTGTGGAATAGTGTATAAAAGGTTGGCTTTAGAGGCAAGAAGACTTGAGTTCAAATTAAGCCCTCACTTTCACACATTTTGACTATGTTATTCTGGACAAATCCCTTAATCTCATATTATCCTAGGGGAAAGGATCGAAGAATGGTGGATGTGCTGATAATAAATGTCCCAAATACAATTAAAGAAAGCTCTCTTTCTTTCTCTGCTAATTATACATTTGGTTCCTGCCAACTCAATGTCATGTCCCAAGGCTAAATCCTTGGTATTTTTTATTCTTTCGGTTCTGCTCCATTAGTTCATCTGTTTACTCTTATATTTGTAAGTATCACTTTGATAGTCATGAATCCCATATAGAACACCATGTTCAGACTCTTTCCCAAGGATCAAAGGATCACATACTTGGAGTTCTAAAGGACTCCAGAAACCATCAAGTCCAATCTCTTCATTTTACAGAAGAAGAAACCGACATCTAGGAAGACTAATTACTTGTCCAACAGCACATAGACAGTGAGCAAAAGTGATAAGATTTGAACTCAGATCCTCTGACGACTCAGGGCTCTTTATGCTTGACCATGCCAACTTTGTATCTTTACATCCGTATGACCCCATGGTCTAGAAGAAAGCATACCTAAATCTGAATTTATCATCATTTTTTTCTGCTCTCCCCCTCCAAAAAAGAAAAGAACAGTCTTTTGACCTCCTCACAGTCTTATTTCTATAAGTGATATCACTATTCTCTTTTTAGCTAAGACTCAGAGAGTCAATTCTAAACAAACTCTATTGTTCCCCTTGTCTAAACATGCACATTTATGCAACACTGGCATCTGTAGAATCTTTCCTTCATAATAGCCAATTGAGAAAGGTTGCACATAGATTATCATTCCCAAATCACATAATCTCAGAATTGGAAGATATCCCAGAGGTTATCTAGTCTAACTGATAGTTAAACAAGAGAAACAATTACTTAATTAAATTAAATTTATTTATTTAACATATTTAGTTTTCAGCATTGGTTTTCACAAGAGTTTGGATTACAAATTTTCTCCCCATTTCTACCCTCCCCCCCCCACTCCAAGATGGCATATATTCTGGTTGCCCTGTTCCCCAGTCAGCCCTCCCTTCTGTCACCCCACTCCCCTCCCATCCCCTTTTCCCTTCCCCTCTTCTAGGACAAGCTAAATTTCTACTCCCCATTGCCTGTGTATCTTCTTTTCTAGTAGCATGCAAAAAAACTTTTTTTTTGTTTTTGAACATTTATTTTTAAAAACTTTGAGTTCCAAATTCTCCCTCCTCCTCCCTTCCCAACCACCCTCCCCAAGAAGTCAAGCAATTCAACATAGGCCACATGTGTATCATTATGTATAACCCTTCCACAAAATATCATGTTGTGAAAGACTAACTATATTTTGCTCCTTCCCAACCCATCCCCCTTTATTGAAATTTCTCCCTTGACCCTGTCCCCTTTTGAAAGTGTTTGTTTTTGATTACCTCCACCCCCATCTGCCCTCCCCTCCATCATCACCCCTTTTTTTATCTTCTTCCCTCTTCTTTCCTGTGGGGTAAGATACCCAATTGGGTATGTATGGTATTCTCTCCTCAGGCCCAATCTGATGAGAGCAAGATTCACTCATTCCCCCCTCACCTGCCCTCTCCCCTCCTCCCACAGAACTGCTTCCTCTTGCCACCTTTATGCAACATAATCCACCCCATTCTGTCTCTCCCTATCTCCCTCTCTCAATATGTTCCTCTCTCATCCCTTAATTTGATTTTATTTCTTTTAGATATCTTCCCTTCATCTTCAACTCACCCTGTGTCTTCTCTCTCTCTCTCTCTCTCTCTCTCTCTCTCTCTCTCTCTCTGTATATGTGTATATATATATATATATATATATACACACACACACACACATAGATATATACATACATACACATTCACATATATATATATATATACACATATACACAAACATATATACATATATGCATATTCCCTTCAGCTACCCTAATACTGAGGTCTCATGCATCATGCACATCATCTTTCCATGTAGGAATGTAAACAAAACAGCATTGGTTTTCACAAGAGTTTGAATTACAAATTTTCTCCCCATTTCTACCCTCCCCCCCACTCCAAGATGGCATATATTCTGTTTTCCCTGTTCCCCAGTCAGCCCTCCCTTCTGTCACCCCACTCCCCTCCCATCCCCTTTTCCCTTCCCCTCTTCTAGGGGATTACCTTTTCATGCTTCTCTTGGTTCTTGTGTTTGAAAGTCAAATTTTCTATTCAGTTCTGGTCTTTTCACTGAGAAAGCTTGAACGTCCTCTATTTTATTGAAAATCCATATTTTGCCTTGGAGCATGATACTCAGTTTTGCTGGGTAGGTGATTCTTGGTTTTAATCCTAGCTCCATTGACCTCCAGAATATCGTATTCCAAGCCCTTTGATCTCTTAATGTAGAAGCTGCCAGATCTTGGGTTATTCTGATTGTGTTTCCACAATACTCAAATTGTTTCTTTCTGGCTGCTTGCAGTATTTTCTCCTTGATCTGTGAACTCTGGAATTTGGCGACAATATTCCTAGGAGATTTCTTTTTGGGATCTATTTGAGGAGGCGATCGATGGATTCTTTCAATTTCTATTTTGTCCTGTGGCTCTAGAATATCAGGGCAGTTCTCCTTGATAATTTCTTGAAAGATGATATCTAGGGTCTTTTTTTGATCATGGCTTTCAGGCAGCCCAATAATTTTTAAATTATCTCTCCTGGATCTATTTTCCCGGTCAGTGGTTTTTCCAATGAGATATTTCACATTGTCTTCCATTTTTTAATTCCTTTGGTTCTGTTTTATAGCATCTTGATTTCTCATAAAGTCACTAGCTTCTACTTGCTCCAATCTAATTTTTAAAATAGTATTTTCTTCAGTGGTCTTTTGGACCTACTTTTCCATTTGGCTAATTCTGCCTTTCAAGGCATTCTTCTCCACATTCGCTTTTTGGAGCTCTTTTGCCATTTGAGTTAGTCTATTTTTAAGGTATTGTTTTCTTCAGTGTATTTTTCAGTATTTTTTTGGGTCTCCTTTAGCAAGTCATTGACTTGTTTTTCATGGTTTTCTCGCATCCTGCTCAATTCTCTTCCCAATTTTTCCTCTACTTCTCTAACTTGCTTTTCCAAATTCTTTTTGAGCTCTTCCATGGCTTGGGGCCAGTTCATGTTTTTCTTGGAGGCTTTTGGTGTTGGCTCTTGCACTTTGTTGACTTCTTTAGGCTGTATGTTTTGGTCTTCTTTGTCACCGAAGAAAGAATCCAAAGTCTGAGACTGAATCTGGGTGTGTTTTTGCTGCCTGGACATATTCCCAACCAACTAACTTGACCCTTGAGTTTTTCAGTGGGGTATGACCGCTTGTAGACTAAAGAGTTCTATGTTCCACGTTTGGGGGGGATGTGCCAGCTCTGCCACACCAGCACTGCTCGTTCCCCAAGAACCCCCAACCCGGACTGGGCTTAGATCTTCAGCAGGCTGTGCACTCCTGCTCTGATCTGCCACTTAATTCCTCCCACCAGGTGGGCCTGGGGCCGGAAGCAACAACAGCTGTAGCTGCCCCACCTCCACTGCCCCCGTGGCTGGAAGCCGAACTGCGAACTCCTTCCACTCCTGCAGCTTTTCCCACTAACCTTCTCCACAGTCTTTGGTGTTTGTGGGTTGAAAAGTCTGGTAACTGCCACAGCTCACTGATTCAGGGGGCTAGGGCACTTTCCACCCAGCTTCTGGTCTAGTTGGTCTGCGCAGCTCATGCTGGGCTCGGCTGTGCTCGGCTCCCCACGGCTCTCCTCTGCTCCCAGCTCCGTGTGAGATAGACCTCACCCAGAGACCTTCAAGCCTGCCCTGGGCTGGTGCCCTGCTTCCCTCTGCTGTTTTGTGGGTTCTGCAGTTCTAGAATTGGTTCAGAGCCATTTTTTATAGGTTTTTGGAGGGACTCAGCAGGAAGGTCACTTAGTCCCTGCTTTCCAGCCGCCATCTTGGCTCCGCCCCCCAAGAGAAACAATTACAACCTCTCTAGCATGGGGTCATTCAGGGATTACAAGAAATCATGTAGTCAGGAAGAACCAGTTTCCCTCCTGAGGCAATGCATTCCAATTTGGGATAGCTCTGGTGCTGTAATTATTAGGAAGCTTTCCCTTACATTGAGTTGAATTGTGTGTGCCTGTAACTTCCACTTCTTTAGATCTAGCATAACAAACACAATTTATACTTCTGTGTGGGAGCCCTTTGCAAAAGTGAATGAAACAATCCTCTCAGTCTTGTCTTTTTCTGGCTAAAAACCCTTCAAGTCTTCAACTGGTATTTTTATGGCATAATCTAAAGAACATTCACTATGCTCATTATCTCCCTGTGGTCGCTCTCCAGGTACAAAATATGGCACCTAAAACTTTTTTGGCTGCTGTTGTTATTTATCATTCATTTTTGAAGAGGACTGAGTACATCACTTGACTTACAAGTGAATTGGATTTAAGTGAAGCAGAGTTGTACACAGTCATCAGCCTCAGTATCTCTTCCAGAGTCATCAAAGTCCAGTGGCAAGACAAAAGCCAGGGTGACAGGCAATGTCCCAGGGTGCAGTGGATGTCCTTGGTGTCTTCAATATCTGACCAAGCTCTAAGCACTCCACAGTGCCTATTTCAGCCACCTTCATGGCTTTTGGAATAAATTGTTCTCATCCATCCATTCCACATGGGGAAGTCTTCACATGCTTGGAGTAGACACACCCTGACTCACTGATGGGTTTGAGGCTTATCAATTACCCTCAACCTGTTTTAGCCAGTCTGCTGAAACAATTTACCAAGATGTGGCCACTACAAAAACTACAGCTTCTTGGAGGCACAGAGGAGAGTTGAGTGAGAGGTAGACACCAAGGTGGGATGAGCAACCCTGAAAGGGGCTCAGCAAATCCTCAAACTAAAGGGGCCAATTTTCTCTGAACACCTCATATGTCCCAAAAATTGATATGATCACAGAAAAGGATAGCAAGGAGTATCACTTCTCTATTAATGGACACTATGATTTCTTAATGTAACTTAATATTTTATTAGATTTCTTTGTCAGCATATCACACTGTTGACCCATACTGTGGTGGTAGTACAAAAACAAAAAAACAAACAAAAAACCTTAAGCTTCTTCTATAGTGTAACTGTAAAATTAATTGTTTTAACCCAAATGTATATAGCACATTACATTAATCCCAATTATATTTTAATGAGGATGGATGATGATTAGAACCTATTAGAGAAAGAGAATGACTAAGATAATGGACTAGGGAGGAAAAAGGGAGTAGGAGTAAGAGATAATAAAAGAGGAAGTGAAGAGCAGAGGAAAAAGAGGCAGGAAGAGAAGTGGTAAGGACTGAGAAGAGATACACAAAAGAACAAGTAGGCTGAGGTAGAATGATATAATAAGGTGAATGAAGAAAAAGTAAAGATGAAGTTAACTGGGCAAAGAGGAAGTATATAAGGTTGAGATGAGAAAAAAAGAAGAGATGAATAGGGAGGCAATAGAGTAAAGAAAGGATAGAGACTGGGCTTGTAATTTCTTTGGTCTAGGAAATAATTGGATGAACAAAGTCTTCTACTAGAACAAGTTGTCACCTCCTCTCAGTCATAGAGAGTTCCCTAGAAAACAAAGACGTTAATCACCTTTAATAGGGTCACAGAGTCAGCATGTATCAGACATTGGCCTTGAACCCATTTCTTCCTAGTTGCAAGGCCAGCTCTCTATCCACTGCTTCAGGGTCTCAGGGAAGGAGAAGGAATAATATAAAATAAAAAGGCAGAAGAAGGAAAGGGGAAAACATGAGTAGGATACAGATAAAAAGAGGAAAGGAAAAGAGAAGGAGGAGGTACCTGCAGCCAAGAGAGTTGGTGAAGGAGAATGAGGTGAATAAGAAGAGAATGAGAAGAAAATAGAATATGTTAATAGGAAAGAGGAAGAGGCGATAAGGTGAAAAACAGAAGAGATAGAGGCCAATAGCACAAATCAGAAAAGGGAGAGAAGAAAGAAAAGAGATCAAAAAGGAGAAAAGTACAGGAGAATGATTGTAATAGAAAGGGGGAATAAAAATCATGCATTGGGATTATTAGATTAAGCTTTCCATTCTCAACTGGTCAGATAGTTTTAGATCCTAAAGGTGTCATTTTTCTCAAAAATATGCCGTTGGAAAATGCAATAAGCATATCATCTTTACCTTCTATACATGTTATTTATAGAAAGAAAACCAGAAAAATTAGGTAACAATGCAAAGCACAAATCATTTTGGCATTAAAATAAAGATTGTTCTTATGGTAGGGATAGTGACTAATGGGTCTGGATGTTCAGCCAGCACCCTAATACCGTTATACTATCCTACATTATGCTATCCTAATTATACTGTACTACACCTATCCATCTTGTCCATGTAGCTACAATGAGCGATTTTGTCAAGAACTCTGATAAAGTCTAGGTATGCCTGTGGAATTTCCCTATTCAGCCAATCTAATAATTCCGTTAAAAAATTAAGGAAATGAAATTAAGCTTGCATGATCTGTTCTTCATGAAGTTATATCTTCCTGCTTCTCTTTTTGGATCTTTACACACCATCTCTTCAATAATGTGTTATAGATTTTTGCCCAGAGGTTGAAGTAAAATTGATTGACCTATAGTTTTAAGGCTCCATTCTCTTCTTTTTTCACACTTGGAAACAATTACGCTTCTCAAGGCCTACTTGTTAGCATTCATCACCACATGAAACGCAGAGGAAGAAAATGAAGAGAAGGAAAACAA